>NW_013665951.1:598562-604310 GCF_000517525.1 Limulus polyphemus | reverse complement strand
CTTTACACTTCAGTAACACACACTCACCTACTCTTTATCATCCCATAACACTTATGCTTCAGTTACACATATCACTTACCCTGCAAATCACGTAACACTTAATCTTCAGTAACACACATTCACCTACTCTTTATCATCCCATAACACTTATGCTTCAGTTACACATATCACTTACCCTGCAAATCACGTAACACTTAATCTTCAGTAACACACATTCACCTACTCTTTATCATCCCATAACACTTATGCTTAGTTACACATATCACTTACCCTGCAAATCACGTAACACTTACTCTTCAGTAAAATACTTCACTTACTTTGTATCATCACATAATCACCATTAATATGCAACATTTACTTAGTTGAAAGGCGTAACATATTATTCCGTAAACATAACATTTTGTAGAAGCACAAAATGTACTACATGGCACTTAACAAGTTTGTAATATTATTCCTGTAACGATACAACAACACTCTGTATTAACATAACTAACAAAGAATATTTTTTCCAACAGGCAACATAACGAATAGTACACATTTAAGTAACACACAACATTAACTCTGCAGTAACATAACACTTACTCTGCAGTACTAAATCAGTGCCAGATTTAAAGGGAGTACAACCATGGGGGCATCGAGCTTCAAAGAAGGTGTCCTCAATTTCGAATAACCCTAGAAAGAGTGCCTCCAGCACCACAGTATTGCATGGGGGTCTAAATCCGGCCCTGTGCTACATAAACACCTACACGTTAATAACTCAAAACTTACTCTGTAATCCGGAATTTGTCCCTCCTTATCGTGTTTTAAATAAAGGGGGTTGACGCTGAAAGCTTCAACGATGTCGTGTCTGTTCTTTATCCTATAGATTGTACATACGAGCAAAAAAAAGCGAAATTAAAACAATGTTCAATTTTATCATATCACTGTTACAGTTCTCGGAGTATGGCCGCCTATTATTTTCCTAAGTAAACTTCGTTATAACACAATATTACTATTCTAATTAGCAAGTTACACCCATCAATCGTTCTCATGTTTGAAACAAAACAGATTTTCACATAAGTTGGTTCCATTGCATATATTTTTAGATACTGACACCTAGCATTAATAAAACGTACGGGGATGATCTGGATTGAACCTTTTCCGTACTGTGTCGATTTTTAGAGCGGATATAATGATCATATTCTGTAAACTTGTATACACATTCAGCCTATGGCAACCGACTTTTGGACACCTTGTAGACCAATATAGATGTAAGGGGGACAAAAATTATACGAGATAAGTTATTGTAATTTTTAAGGAAGTACTTAAAGATACACGATAAATAAACAAGAGGAAAATATAAACATATTTAACAAAATTAGCTTATTGGATAAATGAAGCGATTCTCTGTTCAAAACAACCTTCAAAAAATGATGTTCTCTAAAAGAGTCCCCTGGTGGGTCAGCGGTAAGTTTACAACGTTAAAAAACAGGGGTTCGAGTCCCTGCAGTGTAAGTGCAGATAGCCAATTGTGTAGTTTTGCATTAAGAAAACAACAGCAACTTATTTACAGATAATCTGTTAATAAATACTAAAAAAAAACAATGATGTCACTCACCACATGGTAGAACAGTCAAAGTTCACAAGCAGCCATTTATGGGGATTCATGCTGAAGGAATCTGCATTCTAGAAAAAATAACACTTTTATTAAACCTTTGAGGGTTGTTTCCTCTTTTTTGTATTCAATTCTTGAGTTTTGGTTTTTCCATTTTATTGTTTGACACTTGAGCTTTGTTGGCGTTTTGCAAAATTGTTATATTCGATTATTTGTTTGTATTTTAGCAACATTTTTGTATTCAATTCTTGAGTTTTGGTTTTTCCATTTTATTGTTTGACACTTGAGCTTTGTTGGCGTTTTGCAAAATTGTTATATTCGATTATTTGTTTGTATTTTAGCAACATTTTTGTATTCAATTCTTGAGTTTATTTTTTGCGAAGCTTTTATATTAGACCCTTGATGTATGTGTTTTAACAACATGTTTATATTCGACTCTTTAGGTTTGTTTGCGGTATGCAACATTTTTGTATTAGATCTGGTGAAATAAAACAGTTTCGACAAAAAGTTTCAGACTGAAAACTATTTCAATGGAGTAATGCACAATAAAATTTTTACTTAATGACACGCCTAATTAGAAAGTAATTTAAAAACCACGTTCCTTTACTAATGACACGTGATATATAGCCTAATTAGAAAGTAATTTAAAAACCACGTTCCTTTACTAATGACACGTGATATATAGCCTAATTAGAAAGTAATTTAAACACCACGTTCAGTTACTAATGGCACGTGATATATAGCCTAATTAGAAAGTAATTTAAACACCACGTTCAGTTACTAATGGCACGTGATATATAGCCTAATTAGAAAGTAATTTAAACACCACGTTCAGTTACTAATGGCACGTGATATATAGCCTAATTAGAAAGTAACTTAAACACCACGTTCAGTTACTAATGACACGTAATATATAGTCTAACGAGAAAGTAATTTAAACACCACGTTCAGTTACTAATGGCACGTGATATATAGCCTAATTAGAAAGTAATTTAAACACCACGTTCAGTTTTATTTTATTCGCTCATTATTCATTTAATACTGAAATCTCACTCCATGATTTGATATCAACTTCAATATTAATGACGTAAAATTGTTTCAAATAATACTTTAGTAGTAATACATCGTTAAGAGATAACGTATTTATAATTCTTTCATTAAATAATTTGTTTGTTTGTTTTGAATTTCGCGCAAAGCCACACAAGGGCTATCTGCGCTAGCCGTCCCTAATTTAGCAGTGTAAGACTAGAGGGAAGGCAGCTAGTCATCACCACCAACCGCCAACTCTTGGGCTACTCTTTTACCGACGAATGGTGGATTGATCGTCACATTATAACGCGAGCATGTTTGGTGGGACCAGGATTCCAACCCGCCACCCTCAGATTGCAAGTCGAGCGCCCCCTAACCACCTGGCCATGACGGGCCTAATTGAATAACGCTCCGTGCAACATATTTCGAATGCTCCTAATAAAACTTGAAAACAAAATTGACATTTCATAACTTGAAGAAATAAATCTCGTATCCTAGATATATTTTTCCCTAATCTGTACAAAGTCACAACTATTCAATACACATTATCTGAACTATTTGATAACGATAAACAAGGAATTATATATTGTGTATCATTTGTAGATACACCAAATTACCGATAACCTTCAAATTACCGACATATCGTTCACTTGATACAATCCTGAAAACCCCATAATTCTCTTCCATGAACCATGGGATTTGGGAAGCTCCATTAACATAAGGGATCCCAAAATGGATATACAAAATTAATTGCTGCATTGACAAGTATGTTTTGTTTTAATACTTTGTGTGATTCATATGTTTATTAGGAATCTTGTAACCAACAGGGTCATGGACCCACAAACAATTTGGTGTATAAATAATTTAAAAAATATGTTTAAAACTCCGATGGTGTTCATCGCTAGTTTTTAGATTTAGATATCACGAAGTAGAAAACTCACTAGTTAACGTTATAGTTTCATACATGGGCGTAAGAGACAATAAAATATCACTAGGACTACGATTATAAGTCTGTGTGTGTTATGATGGGGAGGTTTTTTATGATGATATTAAACAGAAGAGTAATAGGGGTAATGTAAGTGCTTGATCGGTACAGTGGGGTCTCTGTGGACCCCACAGCGGTATTTATGTTAGTTAGTTACTTGAATAAAGAGATCAGTCGATCACATGTTATGGAAATAGCGTGAGATATTTAATATAAACTAGGTCTAAATTTCAAAGAGTTAATTACAAACAGAAGAATCAAACATGTTTCTAGATTCTTTGCAGAAAACCATTTACCTCTACACCATCCAGAAGATGTCTGAATTCAGAACAGATAAAAGCAGAACCAGCATAAGCAGCGTCGATATGGAACCATAAATGTTCTTCTGAACCTATGGGGTAAAGACGATAAAAGTTGTAAAGAACATTTGCGATGAACGAAGGATACATCTTAAAGTCTCATTGCGGCCCACTAAAGTTTGAAAATATGTTTCACTGTCGATGAACTACGTGAATAAAACAGTCACGTTTTATTTAAGCATAAATTATAACTTCTATAAATTATTTATGCCTTAGGTAACCTTTAAACCAATTTATTATTGCTAAGCGCAAAGATACATATAGAGAGATATCTGTACTGTGCCCACCGCGAGTGTCGAAACCTGACTTTTAGCATTATAAGCCCCTGCCTGACTTATCACTGAGCCACTGGGGGTACCTTAAACCAACGCATTACTGCAATACATACAGGGTGACCCAAAAAACGTTGTAATACTCATTTGTTTTAGATTAACGTTCTTATATCCGTGGTCAGTACATAAACTGTCGACACATACTGACAAAGGAACAATGAGTTTTGGTGTTCCAAATCAAATGTTACCTACGCAGAAAAGATTCAATAATGGGAGAAGTTACTTATTGAACCACGTTTTTATTATAATGAGTTAGGCCCGACATGGCCAGGTGGTTAGGGCGCTCGAGACTCGCAATTTGCGGTCGCGGGTTCGAATCCCCGTCACACCAAACATACTCGCCCTTTCAGCCGTGGGGGCGTTATAATGTGATGGTCATTCGTTGGTAAAAGAGTAGCCCAAGAGTTGGCAGTGGGTTGTGATGGCTAGCTCTCTCTCTCTAGTCTTATACTGCTAAATTAGGGACGGCTAGCGCAGATAGCTCTCGTGTAGCTTTGCGCAAAATTCAAAACAAACCATTATAATGAATTTAATTTTGCATACATTTTATACAAGTATAGTTTGATTACAAGTCATTTAAATAAACAAAGAACGTCTTAAATGTTGAAAATGCTCAATAAAACTCAAATTTTAAATAATTAAGTGTATCTAATCTACGGTGAACCCACAACCCCTTCGTTTTTAAATGATTGAAACCACCACACACACACATATAAATGTAGTTATTACTATTATACATAAAACAGAAAAACATTAATCATTATCTAATTTCACTACAAATACAACGAAATAATCAAACACTATCAGAACATCTTGTAGTGCAAATATTTTATTTAAACTTTAACAAAATATATTAAAATTGTCTAAAAACAATCTTAGTGAAAACAAGGATTCACGGTCTGGATACGCTAACCACTGGTTACACCCAGTCAAAGAAGTGACTGAAGCTACTAAAATAGTTGAAAATGCGAAACTCTAAGCCTATCTTATCTATGTATGAAATATATCGAGCAATAATAAATGCTATTGTCAATGATGCTTGATGAGATTTTAGGTTGAAAATCAAATTCCACGAATTTTTTTTTACGAAATATTGGGTCACAACGTTGTTTTGAACAAATGTATTTGCAGTTCTTACAGGCATTGATAGTCTGGTTTACGATTTAGGTGTTCAGGTGTTATTGACAAAATGTTTCAATTAATAAGAACAGCCGTCAGTGGACTGCATCTTCAAAACCAAAATCTAAATAGCATCATTCTCCTCCTACACTTCTCAACTCAGTCTGCCTATAGCTAAAATAGTCATTATTACTATATATATATATACACTCATATCATATTTTTCTTTTTCGTCCTCATCCTTTGTGTACATACAAACAGTACTGTCAAGCATCGGGACCCTATTTGTAAGGAACTCAGTCTGCCTATAGCTAAAATAGTCATTATTAC
>NW_013665951.1:586919-597562 GCF_000517525.1 Limulus polyphemus | reverse complement strand
TATTACTATATATATATATATATATATACACACACATATCATATTTTCTTTTTTGTCCTCATCTTTTGTGTACATACAAACAGTACTGTCAAGCATCGGGACCCTATTTGTAAGGATGTATTTTTTGTATTATGAAAGCGTCACAGAAAAAGCACACATCTCAGGGTTTCAAGAATTCAGAGCTAGATTACTGTACGGATTAATGTTATGATCATTAAAATGATAATAAAACGAAATCAATGCATGTTTTTAATAATAATAATAATATATATATATTGTTAGATTTACGGTTTGTTTTTGAATTTCGTGCAAAGCTACTCAAGGACTATCTGCGCTAGCCGTCCCTAATTTGGAAGTAATAAACTAGAGGGAAGGCAGCTAGTGAACACCAACTACCGCCAGCTCTTGGGTTTCTTTATACAAACGAATAGTAGGATTGGCTGTCACATTATAACGCTCCCACGGCTGAAAGGGCAAGAATGGTTTCGGTGACGAGGATACGAACCCGAGACCCACTGATTGCAATTCGAGTGCTCCATTACAACCAGGCCAGGTCTAGATTTACGGATAAGCAAGTAAATATGCTAAAAAAAATTGAAACCCCAAGGTTTCGCTAAGTTCACCTAACGTCACCAGGTGGCACCTTGCCATCTTAAGGGTGATAAATGTTAAATATTTAATATATGTGTATTGTGTGTTTTGTTATAGCAAAACCACATCAGGCTATCTGCTATGTCCACCGAGGGCAATCTACCCCCTGATTTAAGCTTTAGCGTTGTAAATCCGAAGGTGTCCCACGGGGGGACATGTTTAATGTAAGAGTTAGATGAGGTTGTGTATATATCCAAACTGCTTTTTAAAATTTCATGCTTTGTTATTTGATTGAAATGTTTTGATCATTTTAATTTCTGACTTTTAGTAATAATCACAAATTAAATAAATTAGTTTAATTTTGGTATGTTTTTATTCTTTGCGATCTTAGTGAGTGTAAGAATGAAAATAATCTGTTTATAAGTCCATTTTGTGTCATTACTATCAGAAGCATAAATATATTTAACGTAATGCAGAGTTTAGGTCAAATCATCAAATAACGTAGCCTAACAGTAGACCAGGTATTACCTGCAATAAAAGGTGACGTCACACTCAGCCAAGTAGCACTTACAGACTACACAGTTTGTAAACGACGCTTGCCCAGCAGCTCTTACATATAAACATTGGCTGACCACTTTATTAGAACCAATGTGCCCTTTCAGTCTTGGACCTGACCTGAGCTGTAGATGCAAATTAGGTTGATCACGTGATGTGTCAGATGATCACTGCAGCATTATAAACACTTGATGTCTGTCAGATAGTGTATTGTTTGGTGACGGATGTGCGTTACCATCCTGTATAACGATCTTTCTTTTATTTCTTTCATTACGTGATTACGATCACAATTTCCCCCTCGCAGCAGACATTTTGTTCAATGTTTTCCATTCATGATAAACACGAATGACCGATACCTTAAAGCAGCCAACCAATGAAACCCTCTTGGCTACTGTGGCATCTACTAAACGTATATCCACTGCCACGCCTGTTTTGAACACCGCAATATATTTGCTTTTCCCAATATCTGCTAAACTGTTTATAAATGTGTTTATCCCAGTCACAGGCCATTCCTACCCATCTTTAGCTGTACCTTTCGAAGAAAGTTGTAACAAATTCCAGCAAATGGAATATATCTGTAGGATAGGAGACCATTGCATAAACCACTGGATTTGGTTGCTTACCAAAACACCTAAAGTGGAGTAGGGAGTATGGACATTGGATTAACGAGGACTGGTGAAAGGTTATGTGGTCCAATGAATCACACTTTACCCTATTTTGCACAGGTGGTCCCAACTGTCCAGGCCTCTGATGGTAGAGTTATGGTTTCTTATAGCATACCCTTGGTCCCTTTAGAAGATAGAATGAATTTCACAGCTTACTTTAGCATCATTTCTGATCAAGTACATCTAGTGATGTGTTACATATATCAAGTGCATCATATATATACCCTTACTGGGACAGTGTCTTCTAAGATGACAACTCTCCTCCATCTACCGTGTCGAAATTGTGCATGTATGGTTTGACGAACAGGACGGAGACTTCAGGCATCCTCGATCGCCACCAAATCCCCGGATCTCAACCCAGTTGACAAATTTTTGGATGAAGTTGATATGCACATTCACCATCACTGTCCTCTGCCTACCTTGTTTCATGAATTGCGTGCAATATTAACGATTGAATGGGGAAACCTCTCAGAATATCTTTCATCACCTAGTGGATTCTATGCCACACCGTAGCATGACTGTTATTCGAGCCAAATTTGACCCAACCCGTGATTAGGTATTGTTCCAAATAAAGTGGTCACATAATGTAACTTCAATAGAGTTTCATTGACAATTTTAATTAACTTATTTATGATTTTCACAATTGTTTTAAGCAGAAAAAGAAGTTTTGTCCTAAAAAAATGGACCAATTCTCTCCTCATTGGAATTAGTTCATTTAAACCTAATAATTATTTAAAAAACACCAAAGAAATCCTAATAACCTGTTAGATTTAAACCCTTATAGTCTGTTTGATTTGAATCATAATAACCTGCTAGATTTAAATTTTCATAACTTGTTACATTTAAATTTTCATAACTTGTTAGATTTGAATCCTTATGACCTGTAAAATAGAATCTTTATAATCTGTTAGATTTATATGTTTTAAAGAAGGACAAATATATAAAAAAACACATCCTTACACACTTTTCCCAGTTCTTTGATGTTATCAAAAGCGCACGAGTTAGTTGTTCCTAAAGTTCCCACGACCTATATTATAAGAAGAAAAAAAATTAAATATATAAACATGTACAAGAGCGTATGTGAGTATGTATTTCTAAACGTTTGTCGTTTAAACCTTCATTTTCTCATAAACTATTTAAATTAAAAATACACACACAAATATATATAAAGCAATAACAGAATTGACAAGAAGAGGTAACATACAACTGAATCTGCGATCATGACATCCTTTCAGACCACACAAAGGGTAGTACAAGCGGTGCGCACGCTTAGAGCGCTGACCAGTAGGAGGCGCAAGTTTGCAGTTTTGAAGGCACGGATTTATACAGTTTTAGGAGGGGCGCAGAATTTATATCACGCACAGGGCGCCGTCAACGATTGGTCCGACCCTGTATCCATCAACTACAAAAAAGTATTCACTCTACCCTCCAATGAAACAAGGGGTGACATACAACTGAAACTACGATCATGACATCCATCAACTACAAGAAAAGTATCCACCCTACCCTCCAATGAAACAATAGATAACATACAACTGAAACTACGATCATGACACCCATCAACTACAAGGAAAGTATCCACCCTACCCTCCAATGAAACAATAGATAACATACAACTGAAACTAAGATCGTGACACCCATTAACTACAAGGAAAGTATCTATACTACCGTCCGGTGAAACAAGAGATAACATACAACTGAAACTAAGATCGTGACACCCATTAACTACAAGGAAAGTATCTATACTACCGTCCGGTGAAACAAGAGATAACATACAACTGAAACTACGATCGTGACAACCATCAACTACAAGGAAAGTATCTATACAACCGTCCGGTGAAACAATAGATAACATACAACTGAAACTACGATCGTGACACCCATCAACTACAAGGAAAATATCTATACTACCTTCTGGCAGAACAATATATTGCATACAACTGAAACTCTTTTTTTTTTAATGAATGAAAGAGTGAGTGACGAGATAATATATACGGGTACACATTAAAATGTTATGTGTTGTAGTAATTACTTATTGTTTTCATAAATAAAAAATATCTTAAAACGTTTAATTTGGCATTATTGCACTATTGACTATACCCTAATCACTAGTGCCCCTCCAAAAGATTATTTGCAACCCCAGGGAGGCGAGCACCTACACTTTGACGAACACTGCACCATGTAATGTTAAATCGTCCATTACCAGTAACATGACGAGAGCTTCTGGAGAGAAATTGAATTCTCTGAAACAGTTAGCGAACTTAGGAATAAACTGCGCCTCATGTTTCTTGTCGAAATCTACTGTGTTGTTGATGAGAGAGGAAATACAAATACCAGCTTTCAACTGATTGAAAAAACAAGACACTCGATTGTTTCCCTGACACTTCTTCCTCCTCACCTCTAAAGAATAATTTCTTAACATCCAGGAGAGAAAACAAATACCAGCTTTCAACTAATTGAAAAAACAAGACACTCGATTGTTTCCCTGACACTTCCTCCTCCTCACCTCTAAAGAATAATTTCTTAACATCCAGGAGAGAAAACAAATACCAGCTTTCAACTAATTGAAAAACAAGACACTCGATTGTTTCCCTGACACTTCTTCCTCCTCACCTCTAAAGACTAATTTCTTAACATCCAGGAGAGAAAACAAATACCAGCTTTCAACTCTTTGAAAAACAAGACACTCGAATATTTCCCTGACACTTCTTCCTCCTCACCTCTAAAGACTAATTTCCTAACATCCAGAAGAGAAAACTTTCATGATAATAACAAATATTCGAGTTTTTTGCAGTACAACACATTTGTTATACTGGATAAATAAAAAACTCCCTAGCCGGATTCAAAATTGGGTTCATAACTTAATTTAAAATTCAAGTATTCAAAGAAGGGTTCAAACGAGTCAACATTCTAAGTAATTTTTATATAACGATTAAAATATTAAATGAATTCTGTTTGTCTCACAAGTGGTTTACCTTTTTTAAGGGGAGGTGGCATCATACATTTTTGTTGTTTTTTCAGTTATAAGTGAGGTTTATTTTTTACAAAACAAATAATACTTTATATAGATATAACTTACAGTAAATTTATTTTAAAATAATTACAAAAAAAATGAGTGAAAATGTAAATATTTAGCTTCGTTAAAAACTTTACCAAAAAAGGAATTTTTCCTTTGGCTCGATCCTCCAAAATTGCCGCTCGAAGAATGTCTCCCCGAAGACTCAAAGCGTCATCGACTGGTAGTGAACGGAACTTTAATCCTCCTAGCATGGCAGCCTTCTCCACTGAAGAGTGTGCCTGCATATTGAACAAGAAATGTTCTGTTGAAGTCTATTAATGAGGAGTTGAAACGACAAAAAAAGAAAGAAAAAAAAAACGCTAAGTGAAATCATTTTCTTGTAATCCAAATTAATTAATGGAAATTAATAAAACTTTACCTGGTCTGAGGCATAGCAAATTAACTTCTCCATGGGTACATCATCCTTGACATTTGTTTTGGAAGTTGACATGACTTTGTTTCGAGCAGAGACCAAAGCGACTAATGTTGCCTCGCTAGCTGTCCCCTGAATTTAGTAGGCAATAAAATAAACCAAGATTTAATGATTTTCCTAATCAAGGAAATTAATTGTACTTATATTTCAATGATGGAGAAATTAAATCATCTTACAGTTTATCCCAATCAATTTTAAAACAGCAAGACCAACAAAAGTATTCAATCAATTTTAATTGGTCGCTCGAAGAATCATAAAAGTGTTCAAACAATTTCCATTGGCCATTCGAAGTTTTCAAGGAATTTTCATTGGTCACAAGAAGATCCATAAAAGTATTCAAGTAATTTTCATTTGTCACTAGGAATATATATATATATATATATATATATATACTTATTATCGTTATTTGTATCGTAGAAAATAAAATAATGTCACCAACAACAACCATGAACCATGCATCTGAACCCAAAAAAGCATTTCGTCGTTCGATTCATTCGAAAGAGTGATGAATCATTATGTAGGAAGTATAATGAATTAAATCACCAGTTAAAGGCCTGAATCAGTATTTAGAGTGACAAATGAAAATTACTTGAATACTTTTATGGATCTTCTTGTTACCTTATATTTCACAATTAGCGCACAAATATGGTGTCATCATACCTTGTGTTGATGTGCTTAAAAGGTTAAATGTTTATATTCTCACCTATTTATATAAAAATAACAAAATATATTAAATCGTTTTCACCTCTTTTAACAACTCGGTACAAAACCTTTGTTCATTTACAGTCAAAATAACACGCAATTTGCACTACACATACGTTTAATATAATACTCATAATTTAAACTAGTGTTTTGTTATACGCATCCACGTACATGTACGTCACCTGAATCACCCTTCCTGCACGTGTATGTTACGTGAATCAACTCTTATTTACATGTGCATTACCTGAATCACACCTCCTCCCGGCCCTTTCGAACAAAAGAGAAACTCCTCAGGCAAGTGTAACATCTTTCCCAACCAGTCTAACATCACCATCTCCAGCTCAGTACAAGCTGGGCTAGAAGCCTACAGGAAGAGATATCAAATTACAAAGAAATCCTCTAGACTATTTCAAAAACATGTAGAAATAAGAAAAGACAAAAAGGCATTTCAGGACATTATTTGTTCTACAAGAACAGGATATGAAAAGAAATAGGAAGTTCTGTGGAAATGAAATTTTCCACCCTGCGCTTTACAGCCAAGCCACTTCATAGTATTTACTGTTTCATTTATTAAATGCGCCCTTCTCTGAAGACGTGAAGGTTTTCGAACTATTAAAAATTATATTCTGATGCGTCAGTATAACTTCACGAAGTATTCGTGTTCCAAGTCACTTTTCCTTTTGCTGATTCAAAGACCAGTCTTAAGTTTCCATAACAAAATTCTACAGAAATTCAAACAATTCGAGGCCCGGCATGGCCAGATGGTTAGAGCGTTCGACTCGCAATCTGAGGGTCGCGGGTTCGAATCCCCGTCCCACCAAATATACTCGCCCTTTCACTCGTGGGGGCGTTATAATGCGACGGTCAATCCCACTAGTCGTTGGGATAAGAGTAGCCCATGAGTGGGTGGTGATGACTAGCTGCCTTCCCTCTAGTCTTACACTGCTAAATTAGGGACGGCTTGCGCAGACAGCCCTCTTGTAGCTTTGCGCGAAATTCAAAGCAAACAATTCGAAACGGTCATAGCTAAGAAGTTAGTTTGTAAAATGCCGTATTATTCATTTAGTTTAACAAATATTTTTAACTGGCAGGTTAATATTTAGTTTAAGAAAACATCTTTTGACTAAATTATGGACAAACAGGTATCAAAAGAGAGAACATGGATTAAATATTATTACTCGCGAAGCTTTATTCATTAAAACATATATAAGACATTTAGAAATTACGCTAATTCAGCATACAAACAAACACTGAACTGCGGTTTCTATCTACAAAACTACATGCCAGTGGTAATGACAGACACCTGTCACGCAATCTATACTGACCCACGTGAATCCAATACATCCCAGGCCTCCGCTTAACATATCAGCACAAAGAGCAGGGAAAGAGTTGGCTGCTGGGTAGAATGCATGAAAATGTGGAGAATGCCAGTGGGTCATCTGAAATTTAAAACAAAAAGAGTTGAATACTGATTAGTATAGCAGACATATTATAATCACGATTACAAAAAGCCAGCATTTCTATGATAATAGATGTTTCCTGAGTAACTGATGCGAGTTATTAAGTGTTTATTTAATGCTTAATGACATGTTTTGAAATATTTGTTCTTCCTGTAATAATTTTTATGTTCATTCATGCTGTAATAATTTTTATCTTATGTTATGTTATAATAGTTTTCATTTTTATTCATGATGTAACAGTTTATATTTTCATTCATGTTCTAATATTTCTATCTTATTTCATGCTATAATAGTTTTATCTTCATTCATGCTGTAATATTTTATCTTATTTCCTGCTGTAAGTTTTAGCTGTAAATTTTTATCTTATTTCATGTTGTAAGTTTTTAGCTGTAAATTTTTATCTTATTTCCTGCTGTAAGTTTTAGCTGTAAAATTTTATCTTATTTATGTTGTAAGTTTTTAGCTGTAAATTTTTATCTTATTTATGTTGTAAGTTTTTAGCTGTAAATTTTTATCTTATTTCATGTTGTAAGATTTAGCTGTAAATTTTTTTCTTATTTCATGTTGTAAGTTTTTAGCTGTAATTTTTTATCTTAATTTATTATAATCAGTATCAAGAAACAAACACAGCGCAGGTTAGTGATTAATCTTCTAGGTGGTTACGTTACAGAACGTCCAAGGTTTGAACCAAGCAGAAAGCACAGCCTCTGAGCATACGTGTATATAAGTATAGATCTTGTGAAGTTCAAATTCACACTCGGTCTAGCATTTATGAAAAAAACTATAGTTTTTAACAGAAATACATGCAATTATAGATCCAATTATAAAATGCAATTTTGACAGATCTTTTGTATTTTTTATTGGCATTCCACATTTAACCTCTTTTTTTTTGTAATTGGAAAGTGCTTTAATCTTTCTCTTGTTCTAAACACACATTTCTGACTATTAAGGCTCCCAATGACTCACCGATAAGTCTGTGGACTAATAACGCTAAAAATCGGGTTTCTATGCCAATGGTGGTGACAGCACAAATAACCCACTGTATAGCTTTGCGCTTAACAACAAACAAACTAACAATTAAGAAACGTATCGGATCTCATCTCAATCATTATGTCCAAGCTCCAGGCATTATGTCCAGCTCCAGACATCTCAATCATTATGTCCAGCTCCAACATCTCAATCATTAGCTCCAGGACATCTCAATCATTATGTCCAGCTCCAGAACATCTCAATCATTATGTCCAGCTCCAGGATTGAATTTTTCAGAACAATATTGGTTTTCATTTGCCACACAAAGAAAGCAATACGAGATCATAGCAGATAAAATGAAATAGCTTAAAGTTGTTAAATAGCAGGCTTTCTTGTTGAAGTCGGGAATGAAAAATGCAGTGATTCATGGTTCATGTTCCAGTGTCAGAAAACAAAAGCGCTCCGTCCTTAGGGGTTGTGGGTGCGCTATAAGAATGTTCGTCAAATCCCATTCCCCCAGTAAAAGAGGAGTCTAATGGGTGCTCTTGACAAGTTGCCTTCCCTCTAGTCTGTTAGCTCAAAATTAGTGTTGGTTAAGTGTGTAGCTTTGCACAAAATTCTGAAGCACACAAACAAGATATAAAAAAAATCATATGAATACCTTTCATTCTTAACAAAATGTTACAGCCACTATCGGATTTCCCAATAGGCCCTATAGTGGCAAATTTTTGGGGCGGCAAATTTTGAAGATGGCAATTTTTCAGAATAATAATAATGAAAATAATAGATATCAAACATAAAAAAGTCTGTATACATTTTTATTTTCAATTACATCCTATAAAATACGTGAGCATATAGCAACAAAGTCAACAATGTGTCACTATTACTTATATTAAACGCGGCGGCGCAGTGTGAGTTCGCTTCTGGACCCGGTGCAAGTTTAGTGCTTATGTGCGACAAAATGATAAATCCTCCATTGTGAAGCTTTGTGCTTAATTATAAACAAACCATAAAAGTATTGGAGTAGAGAGGTAGCATAAAATATATTACATACCTTGACATAATTTTATTAGATCAAGATGTATTTTGAAACTGAAAATATGTTACATCATAAAAGTTAGAAAGTCTATATACAACTTTAACTTGTGTTCAGAACTCTAAATATATATTTTTTTACCTCTGTAGGAGACTAACATCCGAATTAGCCTTGAAAGATCGAGAAGATCTGGTCAACGAAAGAAAAGTTATTCAGAGGAAGTTGGGCTGGGCGTGGCCAAGCTGTTAACATGTCATGACTGAGAATTCACAATCCCATTAACACAAAAACGCTATCCGCATTATGGAGCTGTTGGTGCGCTCTAAATGTGATGATTAAATTCCACTATTTGATCAGATAGGAGTAGCCCAAGAGTTGGTGATGGATGCCCCTTGTGTAGCTTTGATCAAATATCCTATAACATACAAACACGAGAGAGTTTGATTGTAAACTGAATGAATTCACGTTTTCATGTAAGGTTATTGTCTTTTCTAAACCGAGAGACCACCAGTTTTTAAGAGTTGTAGATTACGGTCTCTTCGAATCCATTATAAAAGACTTATAACGCGATGTTAGTAGATGTATAAGAAAGGAGGCGGAAATGACGTCTTAATGAGAGTCACGCACAACTGGGTGCTTTCAATCGCCTGTAGTGAGAGAACTCAGCGCTTTTATTAGACAAGAGTTTGAAAGATCAACATAAAGACCATGGCTGATTTAATGAATCTCCGTCTGCCTTTTCACGCTCTACCAACTTTTGTCACTCACAGTATAAAATGAGGAAACTGTATGTTTACTTAATTAATATCTCAGACGTAAAAATATTACAGTATTTCTATAACAAATCCAAAATTTGATAATGGTCGAATTAGGACTTGGGGCAAATCTTTTAGAGGAACCCTCAGAACTGAGCTTCATAAATAACTCAAATACAGTTAAATACTATTTATTAATTACAGTTTGAACAATCAACAAACATGATAGATTATATACAAATTACTAATTATAATGGTCCGGCATGGCTAGATGGTTAGGGCACTCGACTCGCAATCTGCGGGTCCCGGGTTCGAATCCCCGTTACACTAAACATGCTCGCCTTTCAGCCTTGGGGGCGTTATAATGTGACGGTCAATCCCACTATCGTTTTTAAAAGAGTAGCTCAAGAGTTGGCGGT
>NW_013665951.1:585022-585919 GCF_000517525.1 Limulus polyphemus | reverse complement strand
CCTACCCATGGACCCACATTATGCCAAGCTCCGGCCATGCGAAGGGTTAACTAGCCACGAAGTATATAAAATTACTATTTAATTACTGTCTTTAATAGCAATCGTAAATGTGCAATATGGAGAAAACTACTGTGTATCATACGAATGTCATCTTTAAATAGTTTTACCAGGGTCTCAGTTTTCAACTTACTGCCTTAATCAGTTTGTTAAAATATCCGTTCAATTATAGTCGCTTAATATTCACCTTTTATTAAAGATTAGCTAGATGAATGTGTTATATCAAAGTTTTTACATGAAAAAAAGTTTGAATTCTCTTAAAATGAAAACAAAAATTGTCCAATTAAAAAAAAAAGGCTATATTAACTTCTAAATCACGCTTTATACTCAAAAAGTCATACATACTCCGTATTTCATAATCACATTACAAGTATCTCAAATATAAGCTATCGGACGTGGCCTTTTAGTTAGCATGCCGGATTCTGGATCCGAAGGTCCAAGACTCGCATCCCGTTGCAAAAATAAACAAATAAAAAAAATCGCGTTCCACGTTTTAGGGTCGTAGGTGCATGATATGAATAAGGATGAAATCCCACTATTTGATTAGAGTATCCCAAGAGTTGGCGCTGCGTGCAGTTAACTAGCTGGCATGCATTAAAACACGAGTTCTAAGTAATACAACTGTAATAAAGAGTGAATTTTGTCAGGTGATGTTACAATCAAAAGGTAAATGGGATCTAAAAAAGAAACGTTTCAGCCGAGATTGGGATTGACACTATTAACGTGTTTCTTTAGAGAAAAAAACTACGTTTTTGTATTTGCTCTTATATAATAAAAAAATCATTGGCCTTTTTTATAGGATGACACACTGCAATTAATATAGTAGTATTAATACAGTTA
>NW_013665951.1:582606-584197 GCF_000517525.1 Limulus polyphemus | reverse complement strand
CACACATCACTTATTCTGGGGTAAATGGGATCTAAAAAAGAAACGTTTCAGCCGAGATTGGGATTGACACTATTAACGTGTTTCTTTAGAGAGAAAAAGTACGTTTTTGTATTTGCTCTTATATAATAAAAAAATCATTGGCCTTTTTTATAGGATGACACACTGCAATTAATATAGTAGTATTAATACAGTTACAAACTAAAAAAACACACCTGATTTCAAAATAAAACTAAGCCGATTATATAAAGAAAAGTTGGTTTCATTGAGAGAAAAAAAATGCATGCTCACACTGATATATTATCGGTGGAAGCTAAAGTTACCTGGGGGGGGGGGGTATTAGGTGCATACGAGATCTGAACATGGTAATGCTATGGAGATCAGAGCAACGGTGAGGGGACTAAAAGTGCTACACCCTCCTTCCCCGGCCTCAAGTACTGGGTTGCTACGCATGCATGGTTTCAGTGATCTATATTTGTTCAATAGTTTTCAGTATGCTCATTACAAAACTTATTCCAGTAATATTGAATCGGGGGTATGACCCCCAGCAATTCATAATATCTACATGACAAAACGCGGACATGTAGTGTATAGCAACCTTAAAAGTATTAACAGGTATTAACCTGTCTCCATCAGATGTAGACCTGGAAGCTGAGGACCCCCTACCTCCTAGTTCCTTCATCGACGATTAAGAGCTGAAATATCTCTTGATGAAGAAACTTAGTTTACTCGTTGATTAGTTTTCTAATTAAACCTAAATAGCTCGGCTAAATTGAAATATACTGATTTATTATAATTTTGTTTCAGTTTGACTTGGGCTGCGAGTAGCCTTGTGGTAAGCCGACATGTCTGAAGGTTGGAAACCACAATACACCACTGATACTTCAAAGTAAGTGTTATGTATTACTACATAGTAAGTGTTATGTGATACTTTTTGGTTTGTAACATCACCTGACAAAATTCACTCTTTATTACAGTTGTATTACTTAGAACTCGTGTTTTAATGCATGCCAGTTATGTAAAACAATTTAGTTACTACGTCAGTAATCAAATTTAAAGTACTGTTTGATAACATAAAAAATAGCATAACCTTCAGAATAGTGGTTCTCAGTCTGTGTTTCGTAAAAAGGTGGCATAATTACTGAAAGGAATTGACAGCATACAGATAGATCTCACTGTGGTCCGCGAAATAATAAAACAATTCACGCGGGCCGCGAACAAAAACCTTTTAAAACAACTGCTTTAGGAAATAGGAATTACTTTCGGTTTGTTGAACTCTCCTACAATCACCTCCATTGGTTTAACGCTAAAAATTGGAATTCAATCCATACGAAGCGCACAATACAAATATCCCATAGTGCAGATTTGCGCTTAACAACAGCCGTTTAAACAGTAGTTCTAATCACATATGGCCGTGTGTCGATCACTAACGTTGGAATAATGCAAAATGATATATATATATAATATATAAACAAAATGCGGCTTTTAATTAGTTCTATTTGATAAACAATGGGTGTAACATATGCAAACCTATGTCTATAAGTTTACGCGTGGTTTTGTCTGTTTCTGATATGCACAAAGTTGCTATTTATCC
>NW_013665951.1:578263-582523 GCF_000517525.1 Limulus polyphemus | reverse complement strand
AGAGCAAGTGTTATGTAATACTACATAGTAATTTTCATGTGATACTACAGAGTAAGTGTTATGCACTGTTACAGAATATGTGATGTGTGAAATTACAGAGCAAGTGTTATGTAATACTACATAGTAATTTTCATGTGATACTACAGAGTAAGTGTTATGCACTGTTACAGAATAAGTGATGTGTGAAATTACAGAGCAAGTGTTATGTAATACTACATAGTAAGTGTTATGTGATACTACAGAGTAAGTGTTATGCACTGTTACAGAGTATGTGATGTGTGTAACTGGAGAGTATTGATGTGTTTTGTTTTACTACAGAGAATGCCGTTAAACGTACTCCGTAATATCAGCTCTAAGGGCGTTATAAAAGTGACAGTGAATCCCGGTATTCGGTTAAGAGAATCCCTGAAAAGGTGGTGCTACTGCTGATTGGTTGACTTCCTTTTGGTCAGTAATTTTAAATTAGAAACAGCTGTGTTTAAGTCATGGAGTTTCTGACCTGGCTATTTAGTCCTAGTGAAAATACTTGTGTGAAAATATCTATAATTGTTAGCGTGTCCGGGGCCGTGAATGCGAGGTTTCGTGGCTCACATTCCGTTTCCACAAAAATGCGGCTTGCACTTTCATGGAACAGTGAATGTGTTAA
Organism: Limulus polyphemus; assembly: GCF_000517525.1. NCBI lineage: Eukaryota > Metazoa > Arthropoda > Merostomata > Xiphosura > Limulidae > Limulus > Limulus polyphemus. The sequence goes on along the minus strand of NW_013665951.1, from coordinate 581,877 downwards.
ATAGGAGTGACAGTCAAGTATCACTATTCGATCAAATAAGAGTAACCCAAGAGTTGGCGGTGTGTGGCGTTGAATATCTACCTTCCCTCTAGCCTATCAGTTCAAAATTAGGAACGGTTCTTTCAGAAAATTCTCACACAAAAAAACCTCTCATGTAAGGAATGGAGCGCTGCAAACAGTAAAAGTGTTCACGAAGATGTAATAACATGAGAAAAGAGACAACCAATTTATCAAGTCTTCAGCTTTATTCGTAATCTAGTGGCTGGCGAAATATTTAATAGAGAAACCGAATCCGGTAATACTTATTCCCCGAGACTTATTTGAGTATCTCTGAGTCGGCAAGATTGGTTTGTTGAATTTTGCTCAAAGCTACTAGAGGGCTTTCTGCGTTAGCCGGTCCTAATTTAGAAGTGATAGAGTAAAGGAAAGGCAGTTAGTCAACATCACCCACCGCCAACTCTTGTATTATTCTTTGCCAAAGAAAAGTAGTATTGACAATCACATTATACCGCCCCTAAAGCCGAAAGGGAGAGCATGTTTGGTGTTAGGATTCTATCCTAAGACCCACAGATTGTGAGTCGGGCACCCTAACCACCAGCCATGCCGGGCCCGCATCGGCAAGGCGATACATATGAAGCCATTTCTTTGAACTAATAGTGAACCAATATAATAACTACTCACACCAGGCATTATCACTCGTTCGATGTCTTTAAAAACTTCTTCCCAGGATTCTCCTTCTACTGGGGCATGATCAGGAATAAGATTCCGGATGTAGCCCGGATAAACGTCAGGAAGTACACGCCGTTCCCGGATATTGGAGATGTAGTCTGCTATGAAGTCAACCATCTGTTTCCCATATCGACGAAATTCTTCTGCCTCCATTCTTGCTTAATGCATCATCAAAAAGACAAACAATATAACGATCGCCTGATTTTAAACCATCTTTATACAAGTGTATAGCGCTTTCTGTCGGAGGAAACTAGAACTAAACAAAGATATTACTTGAGAAGAGTTCATTAAATATTTTCAGAAAAAAAAATCTTTATTCTTTATAGGTCAGGGATTCTGATTATTGTATTTCCAAGTTGAAAGATAAAAAAGTAAGTATGTAAATTATATTAAAAAATTACAACAAATAACATTTGTAATAGTTGGTGTAAAAAATATGTAAGCTAAAAGGGAATAAATATTTACATATTTATGATTATTTCAATGAAAGAGTGTAAGTGTGGTTTATTAAAATGCTATCCTAAGTATCGCATTTATAAGTTGTTCAATTTCTAAAGCCCCCAGTGGCACAGCGGTATGTCTGCGAACTTAAAACTCTAGAAACCGGGTTTCGATACCCGTGGTGGACAGAGCACAGATAGCTCATTGTGTAGCTTTGTGCTTAAATACAAACAAACAATTTCTAAAAACACATTCGCATGAAAGTAAAGAAGAGTATATAATATCATGTCAGAAAGGTGTTGTTCATTTAAGGCATCATGGGATATGTTTTGAAATGCCCCCTTGCGTCAAGAAATGAAGAATTAGAGGTCGTTAGATAATTTATTAATTGTCTAATCGCTTTATTAGGCTTGCGACGGTGGCATTAATCTTTACACAGTATTCGCAGTGACCTAAGTCACAGATAACATTCGTCAGCTTGAAGTTAATTTATGTCCGTTTTTCAATGAAGTCAGAAAAGTTCAGTCAAGTAACTTTGAGACTGTATGTACCCGAGATGTTACATACATGTGTGTATATTGTATGTTAACATAGAGAGTAAAAAATTAAAACATTTACCCAGACAAATTTTAGCTTATTTCTGACTCCATTTAGAGAAGGTAATTTATAGATTTAGTTCTTGTTTATCTCTGACCATCCCTATACAGAAGATGTTTCATTAAGTTATCAGTACATACAGTGTAATACTAGGTTGAATCTAACCATCTGTGTACAGATAATAGTTCTAGGAACTATCAGGACACTGCAATACTAGATTATCACTTACGTTCTCTGTACAGGAAATATTTCCTAGCTAGAGACATTTTGTATTTATTTTGTTTGTTTAGGATATTAATGCCAAAGTACACAAGGGCTCTCTGCGCTAGATATCCTTAATTTTGAACTGCTTAAAACTACTAGAACAGCATCCAACAGGACCTTTTGGACTGCCCTAATCGATTTGTTTGTTTGTTTAGGATATTAATGCCAAAGTACACAAGCGCTCTTTGCGCTAGATATCCTTAATTTTGAACTGCTTAAAACTACTAGAACAGCATCCAACAGGACCTTTTGGACTGCCCTAATCGATTTGTTTGTTTGTTTGTAATTAAGCACAAAGCTACACAATGGGCTATCTGTGCTCTGCCCACCATGGGTATCGAAACCCTGGTTCCAGCGTTGTAAGTCCGCAGACATACCGCTGTGCCACTGGGGGGCGCCCTAATCGAATAACGGGATTTGTCTACTACCCTTATAACATATCTGACATGGTCTGGTGGTTAGGGCACTCAATTTGCAATCTGTATATCAGGGTATCGAAACTCTTCGCCGAAAATGGTCGCCTTTAACCCGTGGGGAACTATAATGTGACGATCAATTCCATTATTATTTGTATAGAGTAGCCGAGTAGTTGGCGGTGTGTGGTGTTACCTAATTGCTCTTCCCTTTAGACTACCACTTCAAATATATAGATTGATAAGATAGATATCCCTCGAGTAGCTTAGCGCGAAAATTCAACAAACAATAAGAGGTCGCAAATCACAACTCTTTAGATTTGCATTCCGGACACGCTAACCATTTGACCATGCTCGGCCTATTTTGAATTTCAAATATTCCATTAATTTAGATGTCAACTACACCACTATCCACCCCTCCTCCTCAATAAAAATACTTCAGACCTTGGTAATATTTTGAGAAATATCCATACCCTTAAAAACAATGTTGAGGTGTGTAAAAATACATTAAAACAAAGTAATATTTTAAATATGCATTACAAATGCCAAAATTTTCTCAATTAATAAAAAAAATAGCAAAACCTAAGTATGATGTAGGGATGGCAACGTTAACAAGTGCAGAAACGAGGTGGGAATGAATGCACAAAAAACCATACAAAAATCACTACATAAGTAGCGAAATCTTTCCAAGAATAACTTTTATCTACAACTAAATGTTGAATTCCTGTCACTTGCGTGAATTCAGGTTTGAATAAAAGCATTTAAACCGAATAGTGCTATATAGTCTTTCAGTGGCTTATAACCATAAGCTTGTAAGATTGACTCAATACTTACTGGCTACTTAAGTAAGGCCTTCCAGTGGCACAGCGGTATGTTTGCAGACTTACAACGCTAGAAACCGGGTTTCGATACCCGTGCCACTCTTTCCGCCAGTGGCACATTGCTAGAAACTGAATTTCTATACCCGTGGTATACAGTTAGCACATTTTGGTAGCTTTGTGCTTAACTACAAACAAAATACAGAGGCTTAACGCTGAGCCAGCGGGCTGCAAGATCAAAGGTTAACACCAATCTAACTTGTTTTCACTTGTATCAAGTCCATTTTCATCAAATCCGTATCTTAGATATACATATATATATGTATATATATATATATATATACATATACTG
>NW_013665951.1:573015-577811 GCF_000517525.1 Limulus polyphemus | reverse complement strand
TATACATATATATATGTATATATATATATATATATACATATACTGAATTCATAAATTTGGAATTATCATAATTTAGAAAATAATACATTTAACACCATATCACGAATGGATATACAGTACGTGAAACTATGCATTTCTTTAAACACCCATTAATGAATGCCGTTTTTTTTTTTTGGCAAGATGGCGCATAATTCGTGAATCATTATCATAATTATTTATTCAAGTGATAAGCATAATTATCTTTTTTTTATTTAAGAGAACCATCATCTATTTATTGGTTTAAATGTTCAATGTTGTGGTTGTATTCTCCTATTCGCGTTGCATTCGTAGCCATAAAAAATAGTTAATTGTACAATCATTTTCTGTTTGTTTGTTTTTTGAATTTCGCGCAAAGCTACACGAGGGCTATCTGCGCTAGCCGTCCCTAATTTAGCAGTGTAAGACTAGAGGGAAGGCAGCTAGTCATCACCACCCACCACCAACTCTTGGGCTACTCTTTTACCAACGAATAGTGGGATTGACCGTCACATTATAACACCCCCACGGCTGAAAGGGCGAGCATGTTTGAAGTGACGGGGATTCGAACCTGCGAATCTCAGATTGCGGATCGAGCGCCCTAACCATCTGGCCATCATTTTCTGTGAATATTATGAATCCCTGCAACATCGCCCAAAGTAAATCATTACTTTAAAACCCAAGTTTACTATATCTCAAATTGTCTGATAGTTCTCATTCTTCGAGATAAGCAATAAACTACTTCTAAGTTATGTATAGTTGGGAACGAACATAATATTACTTGAATTATTTAAAAAATTCAGAGAATTAGATTAAAGTTTTTTATTCACTTACCAATCCGACGGGTAGCTTTAATCACTGCCCTCCTAGTTCCTTTATGTTACGACGAAAATGAGTGTTTTAAAATCCTTAGATACGAATTAACTAAGTGGTGTCTGTATGCACTCCTATTCGTTCTAAAAGTGTGACGTCATATCTCTCCGCCCTCTTAAAGACAGATGATTTGTTAAAGTCAGATCTATAGACAACGACGCAACAGTGTTTACTTCTTCTTCTTCTGACACGTATACAGATATATACAAAAACAAAACAAAAAATAATATAGTGTCAAAAGTCCTCGAAACGGTTCAGAATGTGCTGTTATAATTTTGTCTGGTGGACGTTTGGAATTTCAGTATTATTTAATTTATGTTAGTAAAATTGCTAAAATTCAATCATCAGTCAAATGGCTTTGCACATACCAGTTAAATTATATATTATTTTGTTAGCTTGTTCTTTATCTTTGTAACTCTTTGGTGTTGCTTCTAATTTCTACTTTTATGCTAGAGTATTTGCTCATTTCCTAGGAATTCAATCTGTTAGATTACTTCTGGAATGAGAATACCACTGCGTTTCCACGACTACTAATGCCTTCTTCCCTTGTAGCTTCACATTTCAGAGGAAGTCAACAGTCACCTCCTGATGACGCCAATTGTCGGTGTGGCTTCGTCTCGTTTCTATGGTAACTGAACGCTTGAACGCTGCGTCCCTATAATTGATGGACCACGAGAAGAAAGTCATATTATACCTTATACTAGATGATTTTAAAAGGGCTGTCGCAGGGATTGGATTACCACCTCTGAATATTTTCATTGTAATGACTTCACATGAACGGTTCAGACGTCAGGGTCATTAAAATACTCAAAGGTAATGGCTTTAACTAGATAATTTGCGTAGAAAGACTTCATTATCGACCTGAACATTCAACAGAGTTTGCGTCATAGCCTTATAGTGTTTGTATGATAACCTTTAACTATAATTACATTCCTTATGTAAGAATTTGTAACGTACCAGCTTATATAATAAACTGTTGGTGTAATTCATATATTAAAGCAATATCTACAGAAAACAGAGTAAGCTAACTTACTAAACATATGAACTCTAAAGATGATTCAAAATTATCATTGTTGTTGGTCCCTCAGGGAGCAAGTGGTAAGTTTACCGACTTACGACACTAAAATCCGGAATTCGATTCCCTGCGGTGGACATAGCAGATAGCTAACAAACTCTATTGTGACACCCCGGAGGGTAATCGTTAAGTTTATATACTTACAATGTTAAAGTTCGGGGTTCGATTCCCCACGATGGACAGAGTGCAGATGGTCCATTGTGTAGCTTTGCAATAAGAAAACAGCAACTCCGTCGTAATGCCCCCCCCCCCAAAGTGGCACAGCGGCATATCTGCGAACTTACAACGCTAGAAACCGGGTTTCGATAGCCATGGTGGGCAGAACACAGATAGCCCATTATATAGCTTTGTGCTTAACTTCAAAACAACAACACTGCCGTAATAATAATATATTTCTTGGTTTGTAGGTTTAGTGAATTCAAATTTATACATACGTGATTTATTCGTCTATTACGATACTCTTTCAAGTTATTAATAAATACTAAAATACTTTAATGTTATGTTGTAACTTGGGAGATATCAGAATGTTTCAATATTTAAATCAGAAGAACGCCACTCTGTATATAATACAACCTTTCCAGTTTAAGTTTTCAAAATATTTGTTGTGTGGAATAAATTTTTAAAGCACGGAGTTAATTTTGCGGGATCGCACTGATTCGAACCCATCACGTCAGACCCGAAATGCAGAGCTGTAAAATAAGGTTATCCCGCGCCCTCTTTATTAATATCTGGATATATTGTCCTGGAACCTGGTTGAATATAAACGTTTTGTTTGGAAAAGCTTATTTTTTACCAAATTCTTGTTATCCTGAATCTGCTTATTCTTTATATATAACCGTAAATGTTCACATGCCTGTGAAAGTTCTAATAGCTAGTGTTATTTCTATCTTCAACATATCATCAGTGTAAGGTATCGTCATGTTACCGGTAAATGTCTGGCTTAATAAGTCTATCGTATCTGCTATTAATCTTGTAGTTGTGTATCTATATGCTAATTTTTGATCTGCCTATGATATTTAATGGTAGGTGAATAATGAAGTTTTATAACTTTACACAGGGGTAGATTGGGAATTAAAACAGGCTTGAGAAAACTGTTTTATACCGGTTGTCTAATAGTCCAGTAGAAGTTGACACAAGATATAGCCAACCCGGACATTTTCCATAACAACCAAGTTTTGGTCTTAAAACATGCACGTGTGTATCTAAAAGCTGCAGAAAAAATACACACAAATTCTCACGTGGGGAAATATTTTTTTGGAGGTCAAAGCTAGAACAATACAATGCAGTTTTCTGTGTGTGTGTAAAAAGACTACTATTAAACATTGAACGAATACAGCAAAAGTTTTTGCACTGAGTTTTATTCATAATAATGATTCAATAAAACCATCTAACATAATTGCATGAGTTTGTAAAAAAAAACTGAAACTTTAATATTTTAGGACATTAAGGGTTAGAAACCTTGGAGATTTTATGATGAATGTGACAGACATATTTAATATTGACAAAAGCTCTATTCTAAGTTTCAAACGAAAACAGGCACTAGTTATTGTATTTGAGGGGGACTCTTACCTGAACGTTTAGTTCTGAACACGTAAAGTGTTATCCAGGTTGAAAATTCCAGTCCCAGTTATAGCATTTATATATATCACTAAAAATGTGCCAAATCTGTGAATAACAGATCCACAATGATACAACAATGTTGGAGATTTATCTTGACGGGGTTGTGGTTCATCTTGAAATAACAAGGTTGAAAATTCATCTTGATATAACAAGGTTGAAAATTCATCTTCAGACAACAAGGATGGAAATTCATCTTGGTACAACAAGTTTGGAAATTCATCTTGATACAACAAGGATGGAGATTCATCTTGATACAACAAGAGTAAAGATCCAATTTGATACAACAAGGGTAGGCATTCATCTTGACAGCCAGTGAATCCCAACTGCTATATAAATACTAATTTACCAATACTACTAGAACTACGACTACAGAGATTAAATGGCATGGCAGACGTGCCAATTTTTAGAACTCGACCTCTGTATATATATATATATATTTACGAAGTTATTGACACAATGCCATTTAGTTTTACGCTATAGTAGAGAGACTTTATGACGATGTTGATGAAAACGATCAGGCTTAGAGATGAAAATATAAATCTAACAAAATGGATATGCATTTAAACGTGTTGATGCATAGAACAATGTTATAGCATTATTTTAATTATAATTGAAAATGAACAATTGTGAATTGTGAGGAGCGGATGTCGGTGCTTAAGATCAGAATGTCGCAGATCGACAGCTATTTTTCAACATCTGCAATCCCTTTGTTCCTAATGAAATAGTAACAGTTTAAACAGAAATGGAATGACAATCAGGAGTATCTGAAATTACAGCCTAACTTTAAAACATCGTTAATTCAAATGGAAGCCAGTGGCGGATCGACACACGAAATAGACTGAATGAATCGAGATAATGAGTAAATATTGAGTTACATAGATACAAGTTCAGTTTATTTTGAGATCACAAACCACAGATGAGCGAACTTTTTGTCAGATTTGTGGAGTATGGACACTACGATGATCAGAACGGCCGGACACAATTAATAAACTGAAGTTAAAGGAAACAAAGTCATTTTCATTTTATAATAGGTGGTTAAAGTGATTAGGGCACTCGATTCGCAATCTGAAGGTCGTTGTTTCGAATCCCCGTCCCACCAAACATGCTCGCCCTTTCAGCCGTGGGGGCGTTATAATGTGACGGTCAATCCCAATATTCGTTGGTAAAAGAGTAGCCCAAGAGTTGGCGGTGGGTGGTGATGACTAGCTGCCTT
>NW_013665951.1:559442-572093 GCF_000517525.1 Limulus polyphemus | reverse complement strand
AAATTAGGGACGGCTAGCGCAGATAGCCCTCGTGTAGCTTTGCGCGAAATTCAAAAAACAAACAAACACTTTATAATACAATTGTAATGACAATCAGAAATGAAGGAAGGACAAAGGACAATTGATAAGACATTCAGATACATGGATTTGTTTGTTTGTTTACAAAGAAAACAAACACTGGAATATCTGCTAGCTGCTATGTCCACCGTGGGAATCGAACTCCGGATGTTAGCGTTATAAATCTGTAAACTTACCGCTGTCCCACCAGAGGACCAGTCACATAGAATTACGCACTCACTGCTGTAGTGAATATTTTGTTTGTTTGTGTTTAGGCACAAACCTACGCAACTGGCTATCCGCGTTGTGCCCACCACGGGTACCGAACCCAAATTTTTATCATATAAGCCTTCAATCTTACCGCGGAACCACTAGGGGGGGGGGGCGTGTGAACGACAGAATAACTTAACGCCATGAACATACATAAGAAAAGTGACGATCATAACGAACATAATGATAAACCACAAATGAATGACCATGATGGGGGCTGGATCCAGATTCACACTTCATGTCCAAAATAATCAAACGTTTAATTACGTTGATGAATGGATATGAGCTTATGTAATATAAATTAAGAGAAAGGCAATAAGGATGTTTGTTTGTTTGTAATTAAGCACAAAGCTACACAATGGGCTATTTGTGCTTTGCCCACCACGGATATCGAACCCCGGATTCTAGCGTTGTAAATCCGCAGACATACCGCTGTACCACTGGGGAGGGCAATAAAAATGAATAACGAATTAGAAATGCTCAATAATTCACAAAAACAGATGCTGGGGGTGAGTTTACAGGTAAACTGGGATAATACTGAGTAAAAGTTTCTGTTACTGTGGTCAACAAAGACATTGTTTTTCCGTGACTGTAACAATGGAAAGTATAAGTTAACCTCCAAACTAGAAGTTTTGCGAATTGCTCTGAACAAAGCCTTGAAAGTGATAAATCATTGTTGAAAAAGGCTTTAATTAGAAATGGTTATCGGCGCAATGAATATAACGAGTATTGCGAAGATTACTTTAACCATCTAAAAAAATATCAGCTGAAAGTGTTTTAATAATAACCTCACGAACTTAGATGGTCCAATAAACAAAATCGTATCATGCAGGCTAAAGATACCAAAATTGTAGACTAATGTTAGAGTAGATAAATCCTGAAGCAAGAAATCACCTTGGCAGATAGATCTCTTTATCATCCACAGTCTAAATAAATGGGAAAACACATATATCTTTTTCAGTTGTTACTACAATACAGGGTCGAACATAGACTAATGATTAGTGTGCTTGGCTGCAGATCTCTAGGTCCAAGGTTCGAGCGGGCGATATTCCAATGAACACATTCCACACTTAAAAATACGGGAGCGTTATGAAAATGACATGCAATCTCGCAATTAGGTTAAGGATAACCGTTTAGGGGACAAGTCATGATAACAGTTTGCCCGCCCTCTGGTCAATAATTTTGAGTTAGGGATGGCTATGTTTAGACCTTAGGGGTCTCTGGTCTGGATATTTAAACCAGGTGTCCTGAGATGCCGTTGAAATTGAAATACAATTACTAACATACAGATCGTTCAAAGCAGTGCGTAAGCTTCACATTCTTTCTACAGCTAGTAACCTTGACATTAGTAAAGCTAGGAAGAAAGATTCCTATAAACTGGATGTGCTGATATTGGACAATGATGTCAACTCTACAATCTATTTCCCCACCGATAGCTCAGCGGAATATTTGAGAGCTTATTACACTAAAAATCGGACTTCAATACTCACGGTGAGAAAAGCACAGATAACCCTCTGTGTAGCTTTTACGCTTAACAACAAACAACCAAAACTACAATCTATGTTGTAAAAATAAAGATAGCAATAAAGCAAATAATATATTGAAATATCAGTAGGGTTTCGTAGAACATCGTGTTATAATATTTGATCCATTGCCAAAATGAAATAGTAAAACCAAGAAAACCGAGACAACGGGTTTCCATCTTCCTTCAGACGGAAAGATGAAACAACACGACCACGTAATGATCGGCGAGCTAACCATTAGAGACAAGAAACCTGATAACAAGACCTGTCCACTTTATGATGAGATATAAAACCACAAAGATTGAAGTTATGGGTCATTTATTTAAGAAACTGATGGCGCTAATGGATACACTCTGGTCGCCATAGCGATGATGATGAGCGCGAAATGTTTTTTTACAGAATATACCATTCATCTTTGGGACACAATCAATACCATCCACGAGTTTGTGTGAGAGAAATTGAAGTCAGACAGAAACAAGATGAAAAAGCAATGTGATTTTGAAATTGAAAAGTCAGAGTTCTAACGAGGTAGAATGTAACGAGGTTTATATCCTGACGAAAAGGTAGATGCCCAAAGCTGAATCAAAGTTGGAAAGATGTATTAGTCATGTTGAAGATTTCTCAAAGTATGGAATTTATTTATTTAGTTGTTAGATCTTGTTCCATAGCTAATACTTACTTTACGGCCTGGCATGGCTAGGTGGTTAGGGCGCTCGACTCGTAATCTGAGAGTCGCGGGTTCGAATCCTCGTCCCACCAAACATGCTCGCCCTTTCCGCTGGGGGAGTTATAATGTGACGGTCAATACCACTATTCGTTGGTAAAAGAGTATCCCAAGAGTTGGCGGTGAGTGGTGATGACTATCTGCCTTACCCTTACACTGCGAAATTAGGGACGGCTAGCGCAGATGGCCATCGTGTAGCTTCAATTTAGTAATTAGTGGTTAATATCCTTAAAAAGTAAACATTCCGATTAAAAATGCGCTAAAAACTTTATTTGGTTGATTATCAATATTAAAAGTGGCCCTTCGTGTTTCTCTACAATCATAAAAAGTAGCAGATACCAGGCAATAGAATATAAATCACTATGTGCTTTAAGAAACGATAAGAATACTGTTTTAACAAAGAAAGAAATACCATGAATAGAAATGACCCCCCCCCCCCATGTTCAATAAATATCATTTAAGATCAGTAAATGTTACTACAGGAGTAATAAGTGCGTTTTCTCCAAAGCTTTAACTTGTTTTATCTTGTTTATATTCTCTAAATAGAATCTATATAATAGTACTGTCTGTTGTATGGCCATGTAACTACTTCGCAGAGTATGGATGGATCTTCACCAAAATTGCTATAGAGGCTCATTAGGTCCATGCGGGGGTACATACAAACTTCCAGTTTTGCATTTTACGTTTTGCTGTTTTTATGGGTGTTTTTGCCTCTTTTTTTTTTACCAGTACTTCGCCCCCTGTTGATGGATCTTCACCAAATTTGTCATGAAGGTTTGTTGGGTCAATGCGGAGATGCGTGCAAACTTGTGCCTTGACATTTTTTGTTTTGCAATTTTTATGGGAGTTTTTGTACAATTGCATATAAGGGAAGCAATTTTTTATGTCCTATGATAACCTTTCATTAATCACGAATTTACAAAACTTTCGTCCAGGGGACGGGTACTCCAGCTAGTTGAAGAATAAACTCTGTCTTATTATTCCTTGTTTCCCAAAATGATCCTTCTTACGGTGATAATGATTTCATACTTGAAGCTTTTAAGATATGTCAAATAAAATTAATTGCTTAATAAGTTATTGTGCATTTCTAAAACTATTTGTTTGGTTTTGTTGTTTGTTGTTTTTTTGCTGGTAATCTGAATTTTTTTTTGAGAATACTATTTTTCTTATATTTAAATACTGGAGGTTTTCTTAAGTTTGGTCAAAGTGAAATAAACATATTATTAAATTCTGTAATGAACATATAGCCTTGAAAAAAAATTATAATACTGGGGGGCCATTGATCTTCATATAGGTGCACGTGCGTTGGAAGAAAGTGATGTGGGTGTGATTGCACTTCCTAATTTGAATCCATATATGCACAAAACATTTTTAAAAGGTGTAAAAACAGCCTCAGATACCATTTTCGGAGGAAGCATGCCTCCTTATACCCCAGCATGGCTTTGACACTCATTCCGTTTTTCCTTCAAAAATAGCACCCTTTTATATGTTTTTGACTACACCCGTGAATTACCAATATTTTGCTAACCTAAGCGTAAAGCTGCACATTGAAATGCCCACGTCCCCCCACCCCCGACAGGAACTGAACTCCGGTTTTGTTATTAAAAGTCCTCACATGCTTATCGCTGAGCCATTGGAGGACCATTTTTCAATAATGTGTGTTTTGTTATAGTGTGTAGCTTTATGCTTAATTACAAACAGAGAAACAAGAAGTGCATTAACTTTTTTATTATTTTCGCCATCTAGTAGTCAAATTTGTATTTGTTTGTTAGTTGTTTTCGTATGATGTAGTTATGTTGTTCTGCTTTGCCCTTTGGTAGATTATTTTCCAAAAATATAATAACACCTGTTAACAAAAATATCACAAAGCTTTAACTTGTTTTATCTTGTTTATATTCTCTAAATAGAATATATATAATAGTACTGTCTGTTGTATGTCCATGTAACTACTTCGCAGTGTATGGATGGATCTTCACCAAAATTGCTTTTAGAGGCTCATTAGGTCCATACAAACTTCCAGTTTTGCATTTTACGTTTTGCTGTAATAACACCTGTTAACAAAAATATCAATTTGGAAGGAATGGTGCCATCCTCAAAAAAATTCACATTAGTACTTGATTTACATAATAAATTACTATGTAATTTAAAACATAATTTTATATCTTCTGTTTTAGCGCAAAGCTACATCAAGGGCTGTTTGCGCTTTGTCCAGCATTTTGGTGTCGTCAATCCACGTTTATGGATTAGAAAATGTTTTTATATGTGTAGTATCGTGCATCTTTCTTTCTTTTCTTTTTTTGGTGGGTTGGGAGGGGGCGAACATTTACCCTTAAATAAGTAAGTATAAGATGCTGGGAGTGTTGAAAACGTTCTAAAGTGTTCAATTGCTTTAGTAGGTGGCCAGGGGAGATCTATTAATTAATATTCAAGGTTTGGTATCGGAAGGTCCAGGGATCGATTCATGATATGCCACTAAACACTGTCTGCAATTTTAGATGTAGAGCCGTTATGACCGTGAAAGTCATTTGCGATATTTGGTTAAGAATATCTTTGTCGGCGTCAGGTGCTACTATCTGGCTGGTGTTTCTCTGATCAACAGTTCTAAATTAGGAATGGCTATGGATGAACCTTGGGTTTTCGGATCTGTTCGTTTAACCCATATGTGTCCCACAAGGTGTCGATTTTGTTGAAAATACAAAATAATAAATAACTATTGCGTCCATGGTTTTGTTAAAAATAAATAAAAACTAATTTCATGCTTTTTATACAAGATGCTTAATACAAACCTTAGATAGTGAAAGGTCAAAAACCCATACTGCAGTCAACAGAAAAAAAACACATTTTAGTTTGTAAGTGCACATGCGTGGTGGGTTGTAAGTTGTATATTAGCCTTTTTTAGGAACAAGTAACTTAGAGCTATTATTAAGAGATTAACAACATTGTTAACAGAAAAAAAGTGCTATAAACACAATTAAAATTTTAGCAGTGATGTTATTATAAACAGTAGGCCTAACGTGTTTTTTTTTTTTACCATCAATGCAAAATATATATCTATTCGAGTATGTTATTATTAGTTCTCGGAATTCACTTTGTGTTGGAACTTGCATTCACAAAATTGGAGAAACTTTTAAACTTTAAAGAGTTGTAAAGTATTGTGGTATACCACATAGAAACTTTTGACTAGTTAATCTTGCTTTGCGCTCTATTACTATTAATTTTTTATTAGTAATAGTAAAACTACGTAGTATTGCTAGTATAACTATAAGTGATAGTGCTACTACTCAGTACTTGTTATAGTATGGGATGTAAGTTACACTTATGGAAGCTACAGTATGGCATTACTGTTAGACTACCACTTATCCTATTGCGTAGAATGTAATACAAAATAGTATTAGTAGTAATACTAGGATTATCAATACCAAATTATTCTTGGGGCTACCCAAAATCCATTTTCTTACAAATGACAAGAATTAAACTTGAAAGTTAAAAATGCTTGGTTACACTAATCATAACACTAATACTTAAAAGTTAAAGTTAGTCTTATTACTAAATATTAGGTAAGTGGGAGTAGTGTAGTGCTGTATAATAGTAATTTAGCATATGACTGACTAACAAGATTAGTTGACTATTATCATTTAACAACAACAACAAAAAAAAAGACAATCCCATTTGTTCGATTGCTTGTCTTATTAACAAAATTTATCTGTCATTATTGATATATTACCCATTTCTTTATTATAGTGTTGAGGAAATATTCATTAAACATAATTACTTTTATATCATATGTTATAACTTAAAAGATATTCGCATAATTTATATGATACAGTATTTGATTGGTCTAAGTCATAGGCCTAGAAGTATTGGCATTTTCTACATTTTTAAAGGAAGGGGTACAAGGCTAAGAGAAAAAACATTACTTGAGATGTGATGCCCCTGATAGGAATACTTTTTTAGTGTTTTGCTTGTCCTGAAGTTAAAATTAGTTTGAACTGATTGGTTATATTGTTTTTTCCTACAAAATTGCTTGGTGAAGTTGAGGGTCTCAGTCTACTAGCTCTTGTTTGGTAAAGTTAATTTACCTGATCAAGAAAGTTCTTAGTTGTTCAGGTTACTCAACATCTTAATTGCTTGGATTTGCAGTATTACTTTCTCCACTAAGATGTCAATTATAGTTCTAACTATGTTTTACTGACTATTACAGAGGTAAGCATCAGATGCTAGAGAAAGAGGAATACTGATAAAGTTTTAAGTTCAATCACTGCATTAGTGTGAAACAGATAGTTTTAAGAAGAATGTAGTAGACCATTTTAGGCCATCAAAATAAGCTTGTAAACTTTGTAACTAGTCTTAGTTTAGAATATTGTGTGTGTGTGCGTGCAAGTTCACTACAAGTTCGTGGTAGGAAAAAATGCAACAGAAATTTTCGAAATTTTCTTCTAAATGTTCTAGAATTAATTAGTAATTAATTAATTAATTAGGCAATTAATTTAGCCTTTAGATTTGGTCAGCAAGTTACAACGTGATGTAGCGTCTTTGTTTCCTTTTATAATTTATTCTAATATCAGACTGTGTAGACGGTTACCTGTGTGTTTGTTTTTTAATCTAGAAACAATTGGGACTGTAGTTTGTTATGTTGTTGAAAATCAAGAACTATGGTATGAGTGTGAAAGCTTTTTGTTTTTAACAGAATTTCATATTGCCGAAGATATTAAAGCTCAAGTCTACGTAAATGCCTCAAGGCAGAAAGAAAATCCCATTCAGTGGAAAACAGAAGAAGTTACAGTTACAACATAAACGAGATAAAAAGAAAAATCAAAATGAAGAAACAAGCAATGGTATACAGATTATTCTGAGCTTTTCTATTAGATTTTATACCTGATGATGAAAAAATCTTGTCGAAACGTTGTACGTTTGCTGTTATGTTAAAGTTATATTAAAGTTTTTCTTCATTACCCATTCAAGCCATTATTAGTCTCAAAGTGGGTTCCTCGTCATCGAATAATAAGAGTTAATTAATGTTACAGGTTAAACTTTAGGAGATATTACTATTTACAAAAGAAGGACTTTAAATTTCACCTACCAAACTGAGAACTTGAGCTTGGAAGAGAGAGAGAGAATGAAAGCTAACTAAGGGATCATAGTATTACATACCAAAACATCTAAAACACAATATTTTTAGTATGCGTGAGATACCTATGTTACTGTTAGTTTAGTCAAACCAAGTGAAACATAAGGGAGGTTGTTACATGAGACATCACCTGACCTACCATTGGAGGACACTGTTCTCGACATCATTGCACAATGTGTAGTATTATCATAATATCTTCCCAGGCATCATGTGCTTGAGAGTGACAAAGGAACAAAAACAATTAGAATGAGATAATCTTAATGGTTTTCTTCACCATGTGTCATATGGATCATGTACACATACAGAATCAATTCTGTAATATTACAAGAAGATGTGAAATGCATGGTACATTTATAGGAAAGAGTTCCATATGGCACCCCCACCCAAAAATTGTAGAATTGCCTGGATAAAAAAGATTCTGAAAAGGGTTTATTTTAAGGGGTGTATTAGAAAAATTGGGGAATGGCTTTTTGGGGTTTACCAAAAAAATGAAAAAAAATGTTCCAAACTTTTTGATGCCTTTATACAAGACATTTGTAAAGTTTATCCCCAAGAAGATTGTACATCTAATTAATGAAGTAAGTGGTATAATAATGTATTAAGAGTTCCATATGGCACCCCCACTCAATTTAAAAAAAATTCATCAAAGTAATATTTATGTATTAATAAATCATATTAATAGTATGATCTGATAATTTTACCAAAAAACTAACATGTTATAAGAAATACAAATTATTTTTAAATATTATTTACAAACGTTTCTTACTTTAAAAGATATTATCAGAGACTCTTGACTACACATATACTGGGTATATGGATGTTAAACACATGCTTTCAAAACAGATAAATATATATAACAAGGACAAACATAGTAAACTTAAATAAGAATGCTCTAGATCCCCAAAATAAATTATTTAATGAATCAACTTCTGTCATAGACAATTAGTTAACTTATATATCTGTTTTCACTGAAATTCATTACAATGTAAATGAAATTCCAGTCACAAAATTTAAGTACCTTCCTTAAACCTTAAATAAAATAAAACAATAACCATGTAACTTACATTCACTTGTGATGTAGTTCTGGTAAAATCTTTAGAACCTACAGCAGAACAACCAGGTATGTTTACACTTTGTTAACATTATTTTGAAAAGTAAAAAACACAGGTATATATATATATGTGTGTGTGTTTTTTTTATTTTATACTCAAAGTTATAATTTTCCTATACTGAAAATGTATTTCCGATAGGTACTTACTTCTGCTCATATACATAGCTATTCTTGTTCAGTGATGCCCTTATTTGCAAAACTTTTTTGCATGCCACAAGCCTTTCATTTCCATGCACACCTCAATTCACATGCTTTAACTGATTCTCACATGCAAACTATCATGTGACAAGCCTCTACTATAGAAGCGCTACACACCCACATGACTCATGTGACTCCCTCTATGCTATTATACCTAATTATCACTTCTAGTTTAGGCAGAAACTGAAGCATCGGTTGATAATGAGGAGGGTGGGAAGGGGAGGAAGTAGGTACCTGTCAGAAATATATTTTCAGTATGAGAATATTATAACTTCCAACAAGGTACCTTACTTCTGCTCACATACATAGCTAGAATCCCACTTTGAATAGGTTGAAGGACAGGTGTGAGGGAGAATTTAGAAGCTTCCAAAGGACACACAAATGAGGGAACCCTCTAAGAAGAGGATTATACATGGGAGACTGTACTGTTTCTGTACCAGGTATCCTCTTTGCCCAGATGTGGAAAAAGTGTGGCAAATCTGGGTGTAAAATTGTGAGGAGCACATCCCGATGGGAGTGAACACAAGTTGGACAGTGATCCGAACCACAACATATAACAGTTTCAATAATTTCACCACCGATCTGTGAACAGAGCACATGTGAGCAGAGTGATATATCATATACATCTATGTATATCAAACCGGGAACCCGACCTCCAGATGAATAGGAGTAAGAAAGATGTACCTGTAATGTGCTATGTCCCATTCAAGTCAAACAGACTGGAACCAGTGGTGTAGTTGTGTGGGAACGACATTCCCTTACTTTTTGTTTTGCCAGAATACCATTACTTCACTATTTCTAGCGAATCTGACCTTACAAATTTTAAACTTTGTGAAGTATTGCTCACCTCTAGAAGAAAGAATCATTAACCCTTTCATACAGGTTGTAGGCAAGTTATCAAAGTATAATGAAAGAAAACATTACAAAATGCAAAATAAAATGTGTAGTTCTGTTAGTATTGATTACAAAGTTCCAAATAATTTATGGTCAGAGCTTATACTTCTCACCTTTTCACACTTATTTTCTGTAGTTATTATATTGTTAGCAACTGACTTAGAAACTTGACGAAACAAAATGAATAGTACTGTCAGGACTTTTGAGTATGGACCACGAAATTCCAAAGTAAATCTCCTGAGAATTTCTACTCCCAATCTTTTCACAACCATTTCCTACGTTTATTTTACTGTTAGCAGCTGAAGTAGAAACATCTCAAAACAAAGCAATGAATCGCCAAGCTAGGCATTAGACGTTTCCTGGTTAGGAAGAGTTTATCAGCTTGTTTGTAGTACAGTAATTGCAACAAGCATCGTCTAAAGTACTATATAAAAGTGAGAGAAAATATTTACAATATGGATGTATACAGTCTGATCCAATCCAGTAAACTTGTTAGGTATTTGAATGTTAGTTACCTCACTTGATTTAGCAGTGTAGGTGTAAAAGTGTATAAGAGCTTATGAGCATCTTGTTTCCTATTTAACCATAATTACACAGTAACCAATATATTCTTAGTTTCCAGTTATATAAAATACGGCCCATTTTGGTGTATTTAATATTTCTAACTTAGCTTTCTTGTTAAGCACTTTAGTAGCCTTACAGAAAAAGAATATTAATATAGGTTATGCAGAAAGGTTAATTCATGGCAGCATATGGTTTTTAGAAGCAATGAAGGAACATAAGGGCAAAAAAGGCATTAGAAGCAGAGAATGCCATTAAGGAAATGAAGTTTCATTAATAACACTGATATATAACAATAAGATTTTTTTTCAATCAATCATGGTCAATTTTTAACCAGCATCATAAAGAATATGAAACAATGGTTATTCACACTAACTTGTTCCATTGAACCAACTGGGTCACAGCCAGGCACTTCTAATTCCATTCCAAACATAATTTCTAAGCTCCGTATCTTAGAAGTCAATGAGTGGCCAGCAGAGATAAATCCAGGCTTTGGAGAAAAGGAAGTAGAGTCCCCTTGTAAATGTTACAGATTGCCATTTTCAAAAACAACCACAGCATACAAAGACTTTTCAGACAACTGTGGGCACCATATTCCATCAGATTTGAATCCTTTAACTGGGTGTTCAAATGTCATCCCATGCAGTTCTTCTGAATGCGAATGAGGCTTTAGGAGCATGAACCTTATCACTACAAAAACAAGATCTAGGCTGTTAATCAACCATGTGACAAATCTCATGTTCATTAGCTTCACGACCCTCTGATTCAAAACTGGAAACCAGACAACTATGGATACAAATGGCTTAGGTGTCATCGTTCAGCAACTGGTACACGAACAAGAATAGCCAAGCCCAAGGAACTCACTATAGACCAAGTCTGGAAGTTCTGTTAATAAGTTATCCAGGAATTCAAAAGTTCAAAGTGAGAGAAAATTAATTTTTTATTGTAACATTTTCAAATGTAGATTTGAAGGCAGCAATACCCTTCTGCTTTATCCATGAAGTCCAAGGGTTAGTACGGTCTGGAACGGGCATATTGAAAAAGCAAATATATTGCAAGGAATAACCTACAAGCAATCTTGTGGTACACCCCCAACTACTAGTTTATGCGATTGTAATGAACAGTGTGCATTTGTTAAGTCAACATGGCCTTACAGTGCAAGTTTTGACTGTACAGTAGTAAGAGAGTGAAGTATACCTGGACAGACACCAGAGTGGGATTGTGGTCAAAACATGAGACAGGCCCCTGAAAATAATATATATATATAACAAAAGAAAGAAAACCTACCCAGTTACTATCGCACCAAAGTCTGAAGAATGGCAACAGATGGAAGATGATAAACCAATGAGGAAGAAACATCAACACGATGCAGATAGTTAGTGATGAAAGAACATGGAGTGGTCCACATACCTGCTTGAAGAATTTCCTCCAAAGGACAATGTAGAGGAGATGGCAGGGAAAAAGGAAGGTGCCTAACCTGATGGGAAGACACCAGGAACAAGTTATGGGAAGAAGGAGACAAGGAAGAATGAGCCAATCATATTAAAAGCCAAACCCAATTGGTAAGGGTGGAAGGAAAGAGATCACGAACAGAGGCTAGCTACCATGGACTGAAAAAGTGGGAATAGTTATTACAGAAGGAAACCATGTGAGCAATAAAACAATAAAGAGCACGAACATGACACAGAAGTCTATCCAGATCAGACTAGGAATAGAGGTGGGAAATAGAAAGAAGGGAAATCAGCAAGAAGGAGGAATTACCCTCCCTCGCCATAAAAATGTTTGGTAAAGTTCGATCCACATAAAGGAGAACATAAATGGAATGGTACAGAGTTCATGAAACATCAATGACAAATAAATCAAACTGATGATGCTCACAGGCCAAAAGGAGAAGGAAATACACCTTAACCTTTTCGAGACAGGTCACGGGTGAAAGGGATATTGTAAGATACGAAATTGATGATACCAAGACCAGTGTATCATGTGATTAATTGGGCAATTAACTCTATCAACAACGGGTCAAAGGCCATGTCACTGCATTTGTTGACTCGCATTCAAAATTTTATTGAACTACTATTTCATGAATTTAAGTCAATAACTTTGGTATCAAACTGTAGATTATAATTCAAGTTTTAGTACTAAATAATACCCAATTTTTTAATTTAAAAGCAAATATTAAAAAAAA
>NW_013665951.1:547608-558615 GCF_000517525.1 Limulus polyphemus | reverse complement strand
ATAAATATTACTTTGATGAATTTTTTTTTAAATTGAGTGGGGGTGCCATATGGAACTCTTACCCATTTATACACCACAAAGAACTTTAGGGAACAGTTCAAAAAGGCAGTGGTGGCTTACAACGATTTATCTTAAAGTTGCCATGTATAGATAAGTAACCACAAAATTTATATGTACAAGTGACATTAAAATTAAAACATGTATATCTACCAAACTACAAACAGGTATATGTCCTGACTGTTGATAATACGAAATATAACCTGTATTTTTATGCATTTCGACCTTTATTTTAGCCATTTTTATCCTTTATTTTGAAAACTTTGAAAATATACTTGACTTAATTTACCTCTCCATTTTGTGTTGTCTTTTTTCAGATAATCAATCTTTGGTTTACTTTCAGAAGACAGTATTGTGACATCTGGAAATGTATCTATAGCAGATGAGGGAAAAAACTTTCTGGAAGATGTTGTAAAGTTAAACCAGCAGCCATCAAGACAAGGTACAAACACAGCAAATAGGTAGGATTTACAATGGTAAAATTATTTATATTAATAAAGCACTTGATGTAAAGTGGTGATTGATGATAATGTTAATTTTTTACCACTGTCTTGTACTTTGTGAAACATAGGCTTACATGCATAGTATATTGTTAAATCAATGTTAGACTTATGTAAATATTGTTGTACTGTGAAAACATGCTAGACTTGTGTAAATATTGTTGTACTGTGAAAACATGCTAGACTTATGTAAACATTGTTGTACTGTGAAAACATGCTAGACTTGTGTAAGTATTGTTGTACTGTGGAAGCTTGCTGGATTTACATCCTTTTGTTTGTTTAAATTTATTATTTATAATGTAGGGTATTCATTTGATTAATCTGATGATTTGTCATAGTTGATAAGAAGATTCAAGAGTTTCTAGCACTGGTTGTAATTAGTAGAATAGTTAATGGCCTAATGAAATCCCAGGCTCAAGTTTCACGTGGTGTTGTGAGCACATTAATTGCTATGTTGATATTATGGAGTTGCCATATTTTTTGATCATCTTCTAACTTAAAGATTGTAAGTTTTTTTTGGGTGGTGTCAACTAGTGGGTGTTCTTGTTTTTATGTTCATCTTTAGAACTTCTTACACACTGTATTGTGTAGTTGTTTTTTTTCTAAATTATAGTCAGAGTACTTTATACGAAAAAACTTAAAGAAAAAATTAATTGATTGAATGAAGCTCATAATTTCATATTTTCTTATTGAGTTTATTTGAGTTTAAAGTAAATGTATTATAGTTACATAGGAAACATTTTTATTTACTTAATCTTACATTAATATGTTTAGCTTAGTAATGTAAGATATAGTAATAGATATGTTCAGTAAAAAGTGTTTTTGTTTTTTTAGGTATAGGCTGCATTTTAGAAAAGAGACAAATCAAGAAATACAGAAACGAAAACAGCTGGCTGGGATACCATTTGAAGTGTTGTCACAGGTTAGTTACAGATTTTTTGTACTTTTAATGTATACTATACACACTTTTTTATTAGCAATGTAATACAATGATACTCTGTCTCCTAATCCTTTTTTTTAATAAAATAATTTGTGTTTTATTTATCTTTTCTGCCAGTAGTATAGTAGCAATTGTTTTAATATTTTTAATTCTTGTACCAAAAGTGAAAATTGTAATATGCATAACTCAAGTAAGTATGTACTTTTAAGTGATAATGTAGTATGAAACCTGTTTTTTAAAAAAACCCAATAAAATACAAGTTTACTTTGAATATCTCTTTCCTTTTTATGCAAATTCTTAGGGAAAATTTTAATTAAAGAATCTTGGACATTAATAGTTGTCTTGATGGTGAGAGATTTTTTATTAGAAGCTGAAAAAATGGATTACCAGAATGTTCTTTCTTAACCCTATTGCAACGGGTCACGTGTCAAAAGCCGTGTCATCATGTTTGTTGACTTGCATTCAAAATTTTATTGAATTACTATTTTAGGAATTTATGTCAATAAGTTTGGTATTAAATTGTAAATTATAATTCAAATGTTAGTGTTATAAATTAGTTAATTTCTTAATTTATAAGTAAATATTAAAAAACACAGCTAAGTATCGATTTTGTGTGTCATGTGGTATGTTGAATGCAGCAGTGGTTCAATGTAGATGTTTGTGATGTCAAAATACAAAGTCTATAGTTTCATACGAATAAGGAACTTAAACTACTGATACTTAAAAGCTAGAATATAAAATAAGAACGTCTTATATTTTCTGTTTGCAAGGATATCACTCATGTACTGAATCAAACACAGTGACCCACTGCCTGCCTCTTTCTTTTTTTGGAAATGGTCCCTTATATACACTTACTTCTATATATGACATGAATAACCAATCAAAAGCTCAAAATGTCCCTTTAGTGGTTTTCTCAGTCATTTTGACGCATTATTGGGAATATTTTGTTTTTTTCACACAAAGAGTTCAAACGATAAGGTAAGTTTTTAGTGAACTCAAAATTTTATATTTTTTTAGAACCAAATACAGCTTAGTTACTACGCTTGATAAATTGCAGTGGAATTCTATGGCATCAATATAGTAATTTATAATTTTTTTGGTTACATAAAATGTATAAGTAAAACCTAAAAAAATTTTATTTTCACATCCTTCACTTGGGAAATTTCGTAAGGCTTAGCAACCTACGACAAGCGGCAAATGAGTACAAAGGTCATAACTAGAAGAAATAATTGTTTGCTTTACTTCTTTACTTACTCTTCTATGTTTTAAGAAAAAATAAGTTAGTTGTAAATAGTGTTAATGTATATACATATATATAATGTATAATAATTGAAATGTGACTGAAATTTTACAAAATACTAGTCCACTAAAACACAGCAAAGACAGATCATTTTGTAAAGACTAAATGTCAGTTTTATATTATTGGATATGGTATCATGAGTGCATGTGAGCCGCATCATTGTAACTTCTGTATTGTTAGCCAGGTACAGCTGAAAGGTCAATATAATAAAAATAAGAAATATATATAAATTCATAATGTTATGAGATTTAAGCCATTTAATCTAAATATTTGTGTTTTTGTGTTATAATTTGTAGTCATTCTAGAACAAAGAAAAGCATAATTTATATTTATTTCCTAATCTTTTATAGTGGTTACGAGATTGGTCAAATCAACCAAACCTGTACAGATATTCGTTAGTGAAAATAACAGATAAATATAAAGTTTTTTCTTAATAAATGATTGACAACTATCTGGATGTTATAAAGATTTCACATGTGATTTTGAAAATGTTCTCATGCATAAAGTATTTTTAATCTTAAAATGAAATTTACTTTACATTTTGGATGAGGAAAAACATTGCTTAACACATTGAGGATGGGTTACGAGTTTTCTTGTGTTTCACGCAGAGTGTCTTTGTGTGCCTTTATTAAAACGTTGAGTTTGAAAGGAGTCGGACGCACTTTATTTTGTTCATAACTCAACTATATTTTTTATTATTTATTTGAAACTTACAGAGTGTGTACATGAAGACACCTAGTAAATGTTTAAAGTGTGGTTTCTTGTAAAACATTTTCCTGTATGGAGTGGAACCACACAAAACTTACATATGTATTGTATTTCACTTATTTTCCCATGAGCAGTACAAACTCTACAGACTCTGGTAGGAAATTTCTTTTTTCCTGTAGATGAAATGAACACAGGAATATGCTGCTTCATGTCACCAGACAGTCTTCCTGGGGATCCTTATGTGGGGCTCTCCTTGTGCCTTCAGATGATGAACCAGGTTTGTTCCTTTCTGGTTCCAGTGAGCCTTCTTTCTCTTTGTCAGTAATCTATTCTCAGAGAGGAGAAACTGCTTATATTTTATATTTTTCTGTTGATTCAGGGCTTTGTTGATTATATTGAATTGAAAAGGCCACAATTTATTAGATAAAGTACTACCTTTTTTGTCCATTTCACTGTTTTTCTGAGAATGGTGTAGTATGAGAGGTACTGATTTGCACGATCAACACCTTTCATGTGAGCATTGTATTGGAGAACACACATAGGTGTTTTTTTATTTCTTTTCCAGTTATTATATTTTCTTTCCTTTGGTAGAAACAGATGAGTTATGGATGGTTTAATCCATTCTCACTTCTCTCTTGTCTTTCCATATGAAAACGAGAACATCACCTTATCTATGGAAAGCTGTTTCACCTTTTCTTCATTGTTGAAACTTCAGCTTGGCAGCAACCTTATATTCACTTTGATTCTCCTGCAGACACTTGTTTTCTGTCCTAGAAACAGGTTTGCAATGGAAGTACTGTTGTAATAATTGTCCTGGTATACGTGATGCCACAATCAAAGATTGGGAGCAAGAACTGAAAGAATAGTCTCCTCCAATTTTTTCCCCTCACCAGTATAAATCTAAATGTTGCAAATATAACCTGTGTCACACTCACAAACAATTCTCCAGCAAGCCATATTTTACAATTTTTGCAGGGTTGTATGTTTGGAATCTTAAACATCCTCTCTATGGAATCATGCCTTCATCCAATGACAACTGTTGCTTTGGTTTGTTTAGTGTCCTGAATTTATTAAGGAAATATTCCAGTACTGGTTGAGTTTTGAAGAGCCTGCCTAAGGACTCATCCATTTTCTGATTATCATTGAAATGCCAAAACGTAGAAATTTGTTCAGATCTGTATCGGCTCATTGTCTGCGAAAATATTGGGCTAATCAAAAGAGGATCTGTTGACCAATAATCTTTCCAGTTATATTTCCTTGTCTGTCCCATTAGTAGAATAAGGCCTAGGAATTTCCTCATATCTGTAGGTGTAACTTCAGACCATTGAAGTCCTTTAGATCACATTTTATGTTTCTCTGAGTTTGATTATGGTAGGTATACATTTCCTGACAAAACATTTCAAACAAGTCATCACCAAACATTATACTTGTCACGGTAGGAATACTTTTGGGTTCGGATGAAGTTATAGTGACCCCTCGATTTCCTTCAAACATTTCCAAGTTTGGTGGAATATCTATTGCTGACCAATTATCACTATGGAAAATCAAATCACTAACAGGAACATTTGTAGAATCATCATCACTTTCTTATTCAGAATCAGTTGGGAGCACAACAACTTTACATATCTTTGTAGGTCTAACAACGTCACTGTAGCTAGAGTTACTGTAAGAATGATCCACAAAAACATCATAATCTTCGCCTTCACTCGGAAGATCTGACAAATTATCATCAAATAGTTCAGTAATTATCTCATCTTCACTCAACACGTTACGTTTTCTGTGAGAAGCCGTTTATAAAAATATGGGTATTGCAAGCAAAAATCAGAAAAATAATAACTGTCTGGAACAAAATAAAAAGTTTCCGACTCCTTTCAAATTCAACGTTTTAATAAATGGCATGCAAAGATGTTCTGCACGGAACACCAGTAAACTCGTGACCTGTTCACAAATGTGTTAAAAAACCTTAAGACTTAATAAATAATTCTGATATTTTGCTTATGAAACCTTGTAATCTTTAATGATAATCTGCCAAAATTTGTGAACATACACTTATCAATTTCAATGTTATAGCATGAAAACTATAACAAGCACAAAATGGGTACGAGGTCAGTCCCAGGGACCGAGCCAGTGCTGAAAGAGCTAAAGGAATTATCACACATTTTGCACGAGTACTACAACTTGCGAGTTGTTGTACATAGTAGGCAAAGAGTGTTAATTAATTCATGGACTTTAATGTAAATAAATAGAGGACATCTATGCGTTAGGTCATAAATCTTATTTCTTTTTAAAGGAGGCTCTTGAAGTGAGTTATGAAGACATTTTTCTACCTGGATCAGTTCTGGATATACCTAAACGGCCACCGTGGAACTATAGTATGTCGAAAGAACAGCTGGAGGCTAGGGAGCAGAAACACTTTAGAGTATGTTGAATAATTGAGTAGCTTGAAAAGAAAACTAGCTATGGTACTTGGAGGATAATTATTGGAGATAATTCAAAAAATAACAGGACCACTTTCACACATTTCATAATTACAATTAGGTAAACAATAGAGTCCTTACTAGACTTAGTTGGCATGTTCAACAATATAAAACATAATTTAGATAAGGTAAGAGTTGTATCTTGATAAAAGAATTAGCAAATATATGTTTCTTTAAACTAATTTTTAAAATAATTATAAGATAAATTCTAGATATTATAATGTACATTAAAGTAAGGAATTTAACAGATTTTCAGTTAAAGAATGGACAGAATTTTGAACAGTAAAATAACTTACGACTATAAGAATTAACAGAGGGACCTCGTGTATCTGAACTGTAAGGGAATTGATACCTTATAATAACAAGAAAATTAATAGATACTTTAAGAAGGAGGGGTAATAGTAAAAGATTTTTCTGAACTGATGTTGTAATTATTGGGTACTTTATAAATATTTTTTTTTTTATTAATTGTACACAACTGTACTTAATAGGAATATCTTCAGAAAATTGAGCAGGAGTTTAAGAGTGAAGAATTGAGCTACTTTGAAATGAACCTGGAGACTTGGAGACAGCTGTGGCGAGTGCTTGAAATGTCGGACATTGTAATGTTGATCGTGGACATCAGATACCCTGTAAGTTGTGTTGATCGTGGACATCAGATACCCTGTAATAATGTTGATCGTGGACATCAGATACCCTGTAATAATGTTGATCGTGGACATCAGATACCCTGTAAGTTAGTGTTGATCGTGGACATCAGATACCCTGTAATAATGTTGATCGTGGACATCAGATACCCTGTAATAATGTTGATCGTGGACATCAGATACCCTGTAATTTGTGTTGCTGTAGAATGATTTACAGGTTCCTAAAAACAATGAATCTATTTCAGTGTTATTTTACTTACTGTTTCTTAATACTTAGCCCTGGGTGGGTCAGCAGTAAGTTTAGGGATTTAACAAGCTAAAATCCAGAGTTCTGTTCCCTGCAGTAGACAGAGCACAGATAGCCCATTGTGTAGCTTTGTGCTAAAACAAGAACAATAATTTTAATACATTTTCCAGAAATTTTAAATTTAGAAATTATACTGCAGTATGATTCAAGAAATTTTCTCATCATCAGTACACAAAGAAAACTGTTTAAAAAAAGAAACAGTTATTCCTACTTCAACTTATATGCTCACAGAGTATCTGTTAGTTGCTTAATTCTAGAATGCCAGCATTAAATGTTCGGTCATTAAGACATGATATGGGGTCATAGTAAACCCATGCTGGCATTATTTGGTTAATATAGTCTTAAGAATTGTGGTTCAGTGTCGTTGGTTCTAAAATTGAATTTTAGAATAAATATTCTGAATATATCGATAGATAGCTCATCTGTTTTGCTTCTTTCTTTTTTTTTTTAAATAGTGGTTTTATTTGCAAGAAAATCAATTATTTTACTTCTTACTTTAAACAGCTAAAAAAAAAATAATATAACATTTTTATAGAACAAAATTACTGGAATTCTGTTGAGTTCTTTAAAATGTCTGTTACATGCAATCTGTTTTAATGTGTTGCTCAGTAATAAGAGCCACTGGAAGTGAGGCAAACACACACACACACACTTAGGTGTATAAGTAAAACCCTCAAATTATCAACTTGTTCTTATACAATTCAGTACTGGTGAAGTCCATATATCATATTGAGTAATATTATTTTTTCTCTCATCACCACACCCAGTGTGAAGAATAGACAGAAACATTGATTGAAACTACTCTTTTTTTTTTTTTACATAAAATACTAAGCAAACCCTGTTTGTAGCTAGTGAGATTAATTGCTGTATTAGCAGTATTTTTGCTTATATTTTTTGTGTAACTTAAATTTTATTAGGGGTTCTGTAAGCAGTTCAGTGCATAAGTTGTTTTGAAAACTATGTTCAAAAAAGCTAATGTGATCCATTGTAGACCTCCATTGGTAGTTCTAAGGTTAAACTACATTATTATATTCAAAAGTTGTCTCTTTTGAAAAATCGAGATACATGCATTTCAGAACCAGTTTGAAAATTGACATGTTCTTGATATTATTTCCAAACTATGTAATACAAAACTGTTTACTTCAGAATATTAGAATTAGAAACTGTCAGTTTAATGTTTGTTCAAGACATTGGAAGGTTTCTGTTTGAATGAATTTTTATGTAACATTTATTGCTTGTTTTTTATTCATTATGTTGGTTTTGTAATTTATAACATTTAATTTTTTTTCTAAAGAATATTTCATTTCTTGTTGCTCTTTGTATCCCATTTAAACTCTTGATTACAATATTAATCAAATTGAAAAAAAGGCAAGACTCGGTATGTCTTTATCTAATACATTGACAGTTGTCAACGTATCCAAGGCCATAAGTTTTTCTTTTTAAGTTCAATGTTGTTAGTACAGATATTAGTTTCAATAAACAGTAAATTTCTTAGATAAAGGATATTTGTTGTTTAAATTTTCTGCTATGTATTGTTCTTGAGAGCTTATCATATCCGTGAACATATTCCCAAGTTGAATATCTTGCTGTTACATTTGTTTGTGGTTAAGCACAAAGCTACATGATGGGCTATCTGTACTCTGCCCACCATGGGAATCGAAACCCAGTGTCTAGCGTGCAAGTCCACAGACATACTGCTGTGCCACTGGGAGGGCTGCTATGTTCTACAGCAATGATATTATTAATAACTTTTTCGAAACAAACAGCTATCTATCTAGATGAGAACTCAAAATTAACCAAGTAAATATTGTAGCTAGTTTAATATCTTTAATTTGACACATATGCTGTCATATATGTAGTTATGGCTAACTTTCCTTTCAGGTTCTGCATTTCTCTCCTGCCTTATATGACTACGTAACAAGTGATCTTGGGAAAGACATTATTTTAGTACTGAACAAGATAGATCTGGTGCCAGCTCCTATTGTCTTAGCATGGAAACATTACTTCCAGCAACAGTTTCCACAGGTCTATATTGTATGTTTTTCAGCTTATAGTGGAATGAAACAAGCAGCAGGAAAAAGAGGTATATCAGCTTTACTGTGTTGTGATTTAGTAAAGAGGTATATCAACTTTACTGTATTATGATTTAGTAAAGAGGTATATCAACTTTACTGTATTATGATTTAATAAAAATGTATATCAACTTTACTGTGTTGTAACTTAGTAAAGAGGTATGTCAACTTTACCAATAGTATGATATTACACAGTTAACCATATTTGATTATTTCCATCATTTGTTTCTGAAGTGTGTGTACTGTGATCACTGGTTTCAAGTACTGTATACATTTGTATTAATAATCATAGCTTAAGTATGATATTATACAGTTAGCCACATTTGATTTAATGTATTTGATTATTTCTATCACTGTTTTCTGTGCTCATATTTCACTTACTTACAGTTGATGCTGATGTGTTTATAGTTATATTATATCCACACACATTCAAGCAAGTATAATTGGAAATGGATAGGATTCAATCAACTTTAAGATTCATGATTAGAAACAAAAAAACAGTTATCTTTTTTATTTAAGGGAACTTTACAAGCATGTTAATTAACATATAGACACTTTTTGTTTGTTTTTCTTTGACTATATAACACAATTAATTGGTATTAAGTTGGCACATTCTAATGTTTCTAACTAACAAGTTAACTAAGAAATTTCATTTGTTTTCTATGCTGAGTACTAGAGCAGTTGAACATATTTTTTTTGTTTTTATTGGTTTGTGAGATGTCAAAATATTGAAAACAATTTAACAAACCAGCTGATTTTATGAAGAAAAAAAGAATTTTATGTGGTTGAAGATCAGTATTTTATCTGTTTTTACAAAATTGTTTAAAGAAATAAAGCACTTTGCTATATTTGTAGGAAGAAGGATTGGTAAGTTGAAGATGGCTGCAGAAGGAGCAAAAAGACTTTTTGATGTGTGTGAGAAAATTGTTCACAGCAAAGGTGAGTACACACATTAGTACATTTGTAAATGTAAACATTGCAAACATTATATTAAATTTCACTACCTGTAATCAAATAATTAGATATAAGTACGTAAGGTTTGGCATGGCCAGGTGGTTAGGGTGCTCAATTCACAATCTGCAGGTTTGATTAACTCATCCCACCAAACATGTTTTTCCATTTCAGCTGTGGGGAAGTTATAATGTGATGGTCAATCCAACTATTCATTGTTAAAAGAGTAGCCCAAGAGTTGACAATGTGTGGTGATGACTAGCTGCCTTCCCTCTAGTCTTTCACTGCTAAGTTACGAAGCAGATAGCTCTCATGTAGCTTTGCACAAAATTCAAAAGAAAACAAACTAAACCAGTACATAAGGATGGTGCTGATAAAGAGTGAATCTATAATATCTTCATTTCATACTTTCTTTGTCTATATAGTTGACCTTTCTAGTTGGGAAAAGAAAATTGAAGAGGAAATAAATTCTAGCTTTTCAGCCAGTGATAATTGTGAAGAAGAAAAGAATCCTTTAGTTGGAGCAGAGATCAAGGTGACTTCAGCAGACTGTAGCCACTACCGGTCTGAGAAGTTCAAAGATGGTATCTTGACTATTGGATGTGTAGGTAAGTCAAAATGATAAACATCTCCCCAGTTCATAATTTTTTTAACCTCTGATTTCACAGTTAGAATTATTTGTTGAAAATGTATTGACTTCTTATATTCTTAGAGGAAGAAAGGACTTGGATAGAAATTTTAATATCATCTGTTTCAGTATGTTGATTTATGCTTATTATTATGATAACCATAGTGTTTCAGTCTAAAATCAATGAAAACAAAGTACTGGACATGACTTAAACTTTTTATTTGTTGTAGGTCATCCAAACGTAGGAAAATCATCTGTCTTGAATGGAGTAATGGGTAAAAAGGTGGGAATCTTGTTTTGTCTCAATCTCCTGCTCACAGTTTTAAAACGATAGTGCTTTATATTCTACTAAAGTTTGAGGTATTGCTAAAGAATTTCAGTTTGAAATATATATATATATATATATATATATATATATAT
>NW_013665951.1:538888-546617 GCF_000517525.1 Limulus polyphemus | reverse complement strand
TATTAATATTTATTTTAATCATATTGAATGAGTTGTATTAAAAAACCTACTACTTATTCATGGATCGCTAAAAAATCTTGCAGAAGAAAAACAATTTTTTCAGGTAGTATCATCTTGACAGAGTTTTTCTAACAAAGTCAACATGATATTTTTCTTTGTCTGTCTGTTGTGTTAGTCTATGAATGATTATTTTGAACAGAAGTACAAACTGAAGAAATAAACATACATTTATTTACAAATTACACGGTACATACAAGCAGACATCTTCACCATTTTGAGTTGTAGCTTGTTCTTTAATAATTAATTTCCATGACTTAGCTCACTAATTACAAGGGTAACAGGGCCAAACCATCATCGTACAGGATTAGATCAGCAGCTTCAAGTCTTCTTCCGTAATGTTCTCATTAGTTGTTTCTAATCATCATATATTGTGTAACCCACGAAGTTTGTCAATTAAATGCTTTGACTTCACAACCAGATTCCCCTGTGTCAATAAATCAAGCAGCATTACAGTACCTATACTTACAGTTATATGGCAACATTTCACGAGTGTAACTTTACAGTAAACTTACACCTGCGAAGTCTTGCCACGTAAAACATACACTGAGTCAATAAATCAAGCAGCATTACAGTACCTATACTTATAGTTATATGGCAACATTTCACAAGTGTAAGTTTACAGTAAACTTATGCCTGTGAAGTCTTGCCATGTAAAACATACACCAAGTCAATAAATCAAGCAGCATTACAGTACCTATACTTATGGTTATATGGCAACATTTCACAAGTGTAAGTTTACAGTAAACTTACACCTGCGAAGTCTTGCCACGTAAAACATACACTGAGTCAATAAATCAAGCAGCATTACAGTACCTATACTTATAGTTATATGGCAACATTTCACAAGTGTAAGTTTGCAGTAAACTTACGCCTGCGAAGTCTTGCCACGTAAAACATACACTGAGTCAATAAATCAAGCAGTACCTATACTTATGGTTATATGGCAACATTTCACAAGTGTAAGTTTGCAGTAAACTTACGCCTGCGAAGTCTTGCCACGTAAAACATACATATAGGTACTGTAATGCTGCTTGATTTATTGACTCAGTGTAATTTGGTTGTGAAGTAAATGCAGTTATTACTGTAACTTACATTATGTGAACTAATATGTATACCCACAGGGACACTTACTTTGTAGTAATCTTGTAGTTAGATCATGGGGTGGTTCAAAATAGTGACGCAAATCACAGACATTTACTGTCACAATCATTTGATGTCAATAACTTTAAGACACATTTAAATTGAAGTCAAAAGTTTAAATCAAACTCATACTAAGGTGAATAGTACTGGGGACAAAATAAATATAGAATGAATAAGAAAAATAAAGTAAAAGGTGAACAAATGTTTACTTTTTGTAATTGTATTTATTTGATTGCAAGGAATACAAGATCAAAAATATGTCATTGATGGTAGATTTGACATTTTTCTGATAGCCTTACTTTATGCTTAGTCATATTTTTTTGCTTATCAGTTTGTGATTGGTTGTTTTAAAATTTCTAGCCATTATTCTAAAACCCAGTGAACTATAGTAAGGAATGTTTCGTTTAATACCTTCTCTCGTATACCACCAAAAATAAATTTAATTTTACTCCTACTAAACAAAATAACAATTGTAAAGATTATAAGCTTGGCAAGTTTCAAAAAGTGTTTTAAATATAAGGCAATGTTGTTAAAACATTTTACTATAAAAGAACATAAATACAAGGTCAAAATTTACAAAAAAAAGTATTTAAGTCAACAGACTTTGGCATTTATTTTCCTGAAAGTCTCCCGAACAGGAGGATGTGTATGGCAACTTTCATTATACCTATTTACATAAGTATGCACAAATGGTAATCCAGGAGGGCCTTCTCCTACCCGTGTGAACAAGATGAACAACACAGATGAAACTTTAGTTTTTTTCTTTAGAAGCACAATTTATATACTGAATACAATTTCATGAATCAGTTCGACTAATGATATTTTACCAGTTGCAAACTGTGGAACACAAGTGATCAGAGTCTGACTGAAAATATTAGAAATAAATTCTGTGGATCGTTGTAACTGCTGTAACTGAATTTCCATAATGATGCAGTATTGTCTGTTGATGAAGAAATTAATGACCATAAGAAAGGTTTAAGGTCCTTGATAATTATAAATATCAATAAGAATGTATGAATTAATGTGCACCTGAGTAGGATCAATATGAAGGTGATAAATATGCTTTTTTCAATGAATATTTTTGTCAAAAAATTAATTTGTATATCTTCTTTTAAAGCGAATTTAGACAGCATGTTTAGCATGTGGATTGAATTATCTATGGACTTCTGCCATTTTTTATTGATTTTGAGATGATATTTTGGGCTTCGTGCTGAATACTTTGTCGTGAGAGAGAGAAAAAAGTCAGGAGAAGTCCATAGAAACCTCAGTCCACAAATTAGGATATCATAATATTATATTATGTGTTATAGACTTTCTGTACTTCCAGGTTTGCTATTCTGTAAGGATTTATATTGATCATGTACTTTCAAAATTTCTGTTATGGTGGACCAATAAATTTGGAATTCTGCCACTGTTAGACAAATCTCTTACACCGTGTACATAAAACTATGAGACGATGTTAATTGAGCACATATTTATTTATGTAACTAAAGGTTTATTTTTTTGTAAATCTTTCATATTTATTTATGATTTTTTTATCTTCAGGTTGTGAGTGTTTCTCGCACTCCTGGCCACACCAAACATTTTCAGACGATATACCTCACGCCAACTGTTCGACTCTGCGACTGTCCGGGTCTTGTTTTTCCTTCTAAAATCCCCAAACCTCTCCAGGTAAGTTTAAACTACAGTCTTTTACTTAAGAAATTTTGATGTTTCTACACTTACACTTCATAATTCTGTAAATTTTTATATAACAGAGCATTTTAATATACAGATTAAAAATTTATCTCATGTTTAATTTGTCTGTAATTAAGCAAGAAGCTACACAATCGGCTATCTGTGCTCTGCCCACCATGTATATCGAAACCCGATTTCTAGAGTTGTAAGTCCGCAGAAATACCGCTGTGCCATTGAGGGGCCTCATGTTTAATAATTTTCGTTCTATGCAGCTCTGTTTAATAATGCTTGTTGTGTTCTTTTTTTTTTAGCTTTTTTAAAAATATTCCTTTCATTGTTTTTTTCTTTGTATAAATTTTTTAATCCTCTCTCTCCAAGTCACGTCACTGAAAATAATATTTCAAGATGATTTTAATATGTCATTGTAGCATTTAGCACCTTTATATCAATAATATTAATAACCCCACACAAGCATCTGGTGAAGTCTATTAATTATTCATATGACATCAGAACCTTGTGGTTGAAAATGCAGTCACTCACAAGCAGACAACACAGCTTGATCTCAGTTAATATATTGTCAGCTGTATTCCAAATACTGTAACTTTATTCTAAAAAGAAATAACACTGGTTTCATTAATATGATCAGTAAAACTATTTACTTATAGGTAAAACGAAAACTTCATAGTATCAATCCATCTGGATAAATTGATAACTAACTTCTCTATTTGGGATGTTACACTACACTGATAAGTAACATCAATTTGGGATGTTACACTACACTGATAAGTAACATCAATTTGAGATGTTACACTACACTGATAAGTAACATCAATTTGAGATGTTACACTACACTGATAAGTAACATCAATTTCAGATGTTACACTACACTGATAAGTAACATCAATTTGGGATGTCCCACTACACTGATAAGTAACATCAATTTGGGATGTCCCACTACACTGATAAGTAACATCAATTTGGGATGTTACACTACACTGATAAGTAACATCAATTTGGGATGTCACACTACACTGATAAGTAACATCAATTTGGGATGTCACACTACACTGATAAGTAACATCAATTTGGGATGTCACACTACACTGATAAGTAACATCAATTTGGGATGTTACACTACACTGATAAGTAACATCAATTTGGGATGTTATGCAGTATAGGAAAGTTGTTGTTTTAATCTATTGTCTTTAAGACATCTAAATTAGGATTGTACAAAAAAGCTTTATTGCATTTATTTATAGTTTTGTGACAAATTTTACAAAAAAAA
The DNA here is from genome assembly GCF_000517525.1 of Limulus polyphemus. NCBI lineage: Eukaryota > Metazoa > Arthropoda > Merostomata > Xiphosura > Limulidae > Limulus > Limulus polyphemus. The sequence goes on along the minus strand of NW_013665951.1, from coordinate 542,455 downwards.
AGAAATGTTATATCATTGATTATGTTTAGAACCAGAAGTTTTGTGCAAACTGTTCATAAAAATGAAAATATTGGTTATGTTTGTAAGAAAATACAATGCTTTGTATCCTTCAAAATATAATTTCCACAATAGTTAATGTAAAAAATCCTTTAGGATATCCAGGTCGAAAATTTACTTTCATAGAAATAGAGGATCTTTAGATGTCTTTTTTTTATAAAAACTACATTTTTGGAACATAACTAGTTCAATAACCTGAATATTTAACTCACCCTAGAAATTTTTACAGAAGTGTGTATTTTTTTTCAGATACTGACCGGCTGCTACCCCATCGCTCAAGTCCGTGAACCATACTCCGTAGTGATGTATTTAGCGCAAAGAGTACCAGTTCCCGAAATCCTCAAGTTGCAGCATCCAAACCAGGAAGGCAATATGGCTTCTCAGCCTGAACCTTGGTCAGCCTTTGATATTTGTGAAGGTAGGTGTTAATTAGAAAATATAGTTTACAAGTGTAAACCCCAAGTAATATATATATATGTCTAGTTTAACTACAGGGAAACCTATTTCCCTCTTACTCCTCCAGAAAGATTGTGCCTCAGATTTGTATTACTTCATATGAATGCTCACACCCAATAGAATTTGAAAGCTAAAAAAAGAATGTCAGATTCTCTTTTCAATTTCACCTCAGGTGATTAAGAAATCTTTAACATATACATATATATATATATATACAAACACAATGTTTACAGTTATTTTCATGAAATGATAAACACTTCTTTTCCATTAATTACACTCCCTCTTTTTATCCTCCTAATAGCTCCTTCTTTTGCACAATTGCTTAATATCAAATATTAAAATGATTGTTTGAAGTCCTTTGGTAATTTATCCCCCAAACCTCAAAATTCTGGTTATTCCACTAGTCAGTGCTTTATATTTTAAACCATTTGTTGTTAATTAAAATCAAGCTAGAAGTGTTTTATGTTTTTAAACGGTGGCGTTGATTAAAAGAGTTTTCAACATAAATTTTACTCATTTCTTTACACTTTATACCATTTATATGAAACATATTATCCTTTCACATAAACCTTAATCATAGTTTAACATTTCATTTTTTAATAGTGTTTAGAAAGATTCTTTATTTTTAATTCTAGCTGAAGGTTTGATATTTTTATAGAAAAAAAAAAACAACAGAATTTTATTATGTGGTGTATTGTATTTTTTTTTATTAATACAAGATTAATTTTATGGTTGGTGTCATAATAAAAGTCTACGTATATCAAATAACTAATTTTGAGTAGCTTGCTTGCGTGTGTGAGCTCTGAATGTATGAAATATGACTTGAATGATTAATTTACTAGAAAAAAAAAATCGTTATTGCTAAAAATTTAAAAATAAAATGGTTTTATTTAGAATGGCAATTATACATATGATTTCATATACTTGACTTTACTGAATAGAAATAATCAAAACTTTATTATAAGGAATCTGTCATGAAGAACTCTGTTAACTTATTTCAAGTGTGTTGACCCTTCCCTTTAAACACAACGGGCTGATGTAAATCAACAGGTAGTATTTTAGCAGTGTTATTGGTGTGGTTTAATGATCTTGATAAATCTCCTTCCAGCATGGGCTATAAAGAGAGGATTTTTAACTAAACGCACAGCAAGGCCTGATGTCTACAGAGCAGCCAATAACATTCTTAGGTTGTCATTGGATGGAAGAACATTATGTTTAACATTTTATCCACCAGGATACACCACAGAAAAAGGTATATTATAACTTGCTTTTTTTTTTTTCTAGTGGCACCTTGTATTATTGTGTATTTATTAAAATTGAAAATCAATATAGAATAAACTTGAACAACAAACATTGCTTGATCAATGACTGATCTCTACTCCAATTCATGCATCTTACGTCTTTGAAAAATGTCAGTACCTTGATAGTCATTAGAAATTAATTAATTAGTTTCAATTAAAATTTCAAATTACGTTTTAATAACTGTAAGATTGGGTGAATGAATAAAATATAAATACTGGAATAACTGAAGTCTTTCCATCATGAAGAGAGATATTCTTAAATCTAACATTAAAATGTAACTTTGGCCTAGGACATACAATATGATTTGAATTAACACTTAGTACACGAGTGGAGGCTAAAGTGTGCATACCGTGACCTTTTTACAATGAGCCATTCAACGCGGTGATGCGTATTTGATGTAAAGGTTATCAACTATTCATCTTACCCTCCATTCCTGATTTAGTGATAGTTCGTGGTAGAGGAGAGGAGAGTAAATATTACATACAACATACAGAGATACTGAAAATAACTGTAGATATGCATTTTAGAGGTTATGCAAGTGCAACGTACAAACTGTACGATAGACGAAAGTATTTTTGCTGTTCACATGAACATCACCTTGCACTCTGATTTGTGAGGGTCTGAATCAGACCGACATTGTCAATTCACAGATATATCTTGAGTACTGATAAGTTTGTAACATAAGATATAATGTGCACAGCAAACTTGTACATTTCACTAAAAGCTTACCATATTTTGTATAGATACACAGAGTAAATTTGGAATTAAAGTCAACATTCCTTCTCCAATGGAGAGGGGTGATAGTCAGTCCATTGGACCAACCCCGTGCACATTCATTTAACAAGTATAACCTACATAAATATGAGGGGAGAAGTTAGCATTATGGATCGTCACTTTTATAAATTTCATTCGTAATCTCAGCCTTCAGTGCATTCCATTTGCTCTGCATGTGAAATGAATGATGCTACTGGCTCGTCTTATGATCTGAAGGCACTAACTACCACACTAGTTCCATAGTCCCTCATTGATTAACTGTTTTTCAATTTACCAGAATGCTCTGTCTCCCATTAAAGTTTATAACTTTGTACCTTTTTATCGCACCACATGGGTTCATGAATCTTTCTCCATTGGTTGTTACATGGCTTTTTTTCCTAATTGAGCAATTGCCCAGTTGAGCAAGACAACCTAAGATGTAGGTGTTCCAAATTCCTTTTTTTTCCTAATCGAATACAACATTTACAGCAATACATAGTATTAGTATACTTGTATTAGTTGTCTTATCAGAAAATACTTAGTGAGAAATGTATTTATGAATATTTTTGTGAAGGAGAATTTTGAAAATTAGAGTAATTAATTCTTTATTACACAATATCTCAAAATTGGTAATAAAACTAAAGAAATCATGATGTGAAAGTTTATCAGGAGTTTGCTTTTGGAGACGTGTGGATTTGTTTGTTTGTTTGTTTTTAATTTCGCGCAAAGCTACACGAGGGCTATCTGCACTAGCCATCCCTAATTTAGCAGTGTAAGACTAGAGGGAAGGCAGCTAGTCATCACCACCCACCGCCAACTCTTGGACTACTCTTTTACCAACAAATAATGGGATTGACCATCACATAATAATGCCCCCACGGCTGAAAGGACAAGCATGTTTGGTGTGACGGGGATTCGAACCCGCGACCCACAGATTGCGAGTCGAGTGCCCTAACCACCTGGCCATGCCAAGCCGGACATGTGTGGATTTAGTAATAA
>NW_013665951.1:531197-538878 GCF_000517525.1 Limulus polyphemus | reverse complement strand
TAGGTTTAGGTTTCAGTATTGGTTGTTTGTACAATGATTTTTATAATGTTGTTTGTGATCTTTTTTTTCTTCTCCAGAAAAGTGGTCTTTACATCCAGAAGTAAACGAAATAAAAGCGTTACAACATTCTGAAAAAATTAATTATAATAATAAAAGTGAAGTAGGAGAAGAAAACTTATCTGAAAGCAGTAATTGTGAAGAAGACTCTGAAAATGAAAAGAGTGAAAAGTTTCTCAGCGATGAACAAAATATGTTTTCTGTTTTGAGTGATATGTAAAAAATCGTTGGATTTTGAGATAAATATAAAATATAACTGACACTGATTTTGTGTAATTGATTTCATCAAAGTTACGTATACTTACACCAATAAAATCTCATGTTTTGATTATGTGAAAGTATGTATAGCATTATGAAATAAAAAATGTATAAATACGCAGCTTTGTAAATATACAGACTCTTACCAGAATAACTTGAACAGTTATTTCAGGAAATTAAGACACGAAAAGTGAAGTTAAATTTCATGTAGCTCATTCTCTTGCATCGACCAGCGTCTTGACTCAATTAGGCACAAAATTAATGAGGTTCTGTATCACATATCTTCATCCATATGTTGGTGAGCGTAATCTTCAGTTGATTCATATACCTGGACATGGATGAGTTGAATGTAGTTTCCTATTCCGATGTTTCCAAGAGTGTTAAATAGAATTCATGTTTCCGAAGGTGTCCGGCCCAGCATGGCCAGGTGGATAGGGAGCTCGACTCGCAATCTGAGGGTCGTGGGTTAGAATTTTCGTTCCACCAAACATGCTCGCCTTTTCAGCTGTGGGAGGGCATTATAATGTCATGGTTAATCCCACTATTCGTTGGTAAAAGAGTAGCCCAAGAGTTGGCGGTGGGTGGTGATGACTAGCTGCCTTCCCTCTAGTCTTACACTACTAAATTAGGGACAGCTAGTGCAGATAGCCCTTGTGTAGCTTTGCGTGAAATTAAAAAAACAAAAACAAAGGTATTCATTATAATTCATATTATGTTTCCAAAAGTGTTCAGTAGCATTCATTATGTGTTCAATAGAATTCACATATTTCTAAAGGTGTTCAATAGAATTCATATTTCTGAAGGTGTTTAATAGAATTCATTGTGTTTTCCAAAGGTGTTCAATAGAATTAATATTTCTGAAGGTGTTTGATATAATTCATATTGTGTTTTCCAAAGGTGTTCAATAGAATTCATATTTCTAAAGGTGTTTAATAGAATCATATGTTTCCAAAAGTGTTCAGTAAAATTTATGTTTAGGCTCTTATTTTGGCATTTTTACCACATGATACAACTCTTCCTGTCCCTGTTCCACTTATTTTTCTTTTTTATATATAACTGAGGTTACAATGCATGTTGATAATATGGGACCATTCCTTTATTTAATGGGATACGTAAACTCAAGGATCTGTATTTATACAAAATACAGACATTATACACAAAAAATAGTAATTGAGATACGATTAATAAATATGCTTCTTCATATACTATTGTTCATAACAGTTAAACATAAATTGTTTAACCAAACATAACAGTTAAACATAAATTGCTTAACCAAACATAACAGTTACAATTTTTTGAACATCACGAAAAACGAAGGGCGAAATAGCAATGTTTTTCGAAGTCTGAGAAAACAACCAAACGCTAGTTCACTTGCGAAACAAGGTTTACGCAATAAACAGTTTTTTAAAAACATTCTGAGAATCATCTAACAACGATTTTCCCGTAGTTGATAAATTAGTCATTCTTATCAAAATCTTACAAAACCCAAAGAATTATTCCCTCGAGCCCACGAGATACGATTTGTTGATTGTTTGTTTTTGAATTTCGCGCAAAGCTACACGAGGGCTATCAGCGCTAGCCGTCCCTGATTTAGCAGTGTAAGACTAGAGGGAAGGCAGCTAGTCATCACCACCCACCGCCAACTCTTGGGCTACTCTTACGATTTGTTGAATATTTGAAGCTTTAGGAAGTTTCAGGATACTTATTCTCTCTTATATGTACAAAGTTTTGAGTTGTATTTTCAAATCCATTCTTATATTCTCTGTTCAAAAGTACACTTTTTTTTGTTTATTATGTTCATCAAATTATATTTATTACCACTGTTTCCTTATCCGAATTTACAAACTAGTATAGTTTTCCTGCAACCATTGATTTTTCAAGTTTAACTGGTTTCCAGGGGTGGTTACACATGAAGTCTACCAATGAAAATCACCACGTACTATACCGGATAGGCTATCGACCAATGAGAATCTACCTTGCAGAAAGAAGTAACAGACGATACGAAAAACAAGCCGCAGTCGAGTGCTTATTTTGTTTTAAGACTTCCGAGTTAAGGAAAGTGGTTTTCTTGGCACCGACGAACATAATAAGGTTACTGTTTTTGATAGTTAAGAAATATAAGCGTGAGTCTAAAAGAACTATTTGGTTTTCGTTCTAGTTCTGTATACTATTAATATACAACTTGTAGCTGTATCTTAGATTATTCGATAAATATCAAAAGAACATTATGGTTAATAATCTTGTGAAACAACAGTTTGGAGTTAATAGAATAGAAGAATGTTCAGTTTATTTGCAACTTTAAACCTTGGATCATTAGAACAGGTCAGGATGACGCAGACTAGAATCATGTTATTTTACCAAGATGACACGTAGCAGAGAATCATGTTATTTGGGTTCTCTTTTAAACAACAACAGTAATCGATTTGCCATGGAAACATCAGAATCGCTAGAACTGTCAGTTATGCAGAACAGATGTAGCTACAGAATCAAGAATTATTCGTCTATATCGTCCCAAAATGTTCGGTTGAGTGATGACTGTAAGCGACAAACCAACAAAATTCACAAAGATTTCCGGCCTAGACCAGATAGTAATCAGATGTATGACTCCAATAAAGTCCAAAGTCTTCATCTTTCTCACAATTACGACAAATCATGGCATCAGGTTAGCCAAAACATCAGGAATGATACTGAACAAAATAAACGACGCTACTATAACCACAATTTGTGGCTTTGCGCAAGTCACAGTGTTCTGTCTAATACTAAACATGGTTTCGACTTCAACTATGTCCATAGTTCACTATCCAGTAAGAGTAAAAACTCTCGAAGTAACACTGACCATGAAGTCTGGCTCCACCTAGACAATATTTCCGAAACTAAAACTGGTCATGATGGCCGTCGCCAAAATGGCCACGACTCTAGGTTTTACGAGAAAGAAAATTTCCAATTCAACACTGCCCAGTATTACAAGAACCAAAATTCACAGTCCTGTACAAACCAGAGTTCTCATCCTGGTTCGTTTAATCTTTTTCAGTACCATAGTGATTACGGTTTTACATATGAGAAGAATCGGAATATTAAACCTACCGCTTATCAGGAGTTCTGGTACCACAATTACCATGGCTCACGAATTCTTAAAGAAAAGCGCTTTTATCCGAAGAATAATCGCTGTTTACAGATGAACAGTGATCATGACTCAAAAGTATTTACACACCAGAGTTCTCAACACACCATTGAACATCCGTTCCAGCACCTTCGAGACTTTTCAGGCCGTAGCTCCCAGTGCAGCAGTAGCCACAGTTTAAAATGGCACGTTAACCACAATTCAAAATCCTTTAAGGACCAGTTTTCCAAAGTTAGCAAAAACCACGGTTTTCAACGCCAGAATTCTCATAGTTTAAAGTCATTTAATGACCAAAGTCGTGGACTTCTTATTGGCCAAAGGGTGAAACAGACTAATAACGGTAAATTTCAATATACTCCTACCAGGTGTAATGGAACGTGGGGCCTTTGTTTGAATCCATGGTGTGGGGTACATAGAAAATCTGCTGATCAATACAGCTTCTGTACACCTTGTATGATTCCTCGTGCTCGTTTGCGAGAGACAGGCACCTGCGAGTACGTTGTAAAGGTAAGTTTTAAATGAAACGTACAACTTAGAGCATTGATTTCATCCCCCTTTCAGGCAGACTACAGTATATAACGAATAATGCAACGTTTAGAAATCTAGAATATAACTTACTTATATCAGCGACTTCCAACTTATGGTACACATGCCCTGGATGTACGAGAAAACCTTTGAAAAATATTATAAAGAAAGTAAACCCTACTACTAAAAACTGAAGGACAGTCTCAGTAACCAACGTGTTCCACTAGCCAGCACTTAACGCTCACGTGCCTCGTCCTTGAAGTACTTCTCTTGATTTAAATTTTTATTAATACAAACTACTCTTGATTTGTTTTTTGTTTTTTAATATAATCCCTCGGTGAGTTAGGAGTAAACATACGGACTTACAACATTAAATCCTAGATTCGATTCCCCGTGGTAGCCAGAGAGCAGGTAGCTCAGTGTGTGACTTTGAGTTAAAACAAATTTTATGCATCATAGATACACCGCTAGCTCAAAGGCCTGACAGGTGGCACGAGGTATAAAAAGACTGGGAACAACTGACCTGTATATATATATATATATATTGATAGCTGGAGTACCCGTCCGTTGGACGAATGAAATAAAACTTTGTTTATAACAAAGGATAGGAAACGGTGTTTCTATTTTTTTTTCACATAATAAACATTAAAAGTGCGATAAAAATACATAAAGATACCAATACTGGAAAGAAAGACATACTGTTTTCAATAATTCTAACAATAGTGGTTGCATAGTTCATTCTAATGCTCAGGGATATACAACATTGGTAGTTTTCCGAAATTAGATATTAAATTAAATGGCATCCTGTATCACTGTGTCAAGTTTGGTGCTGTTTGATCAAGAAGTTTGGAAACGTATAAGGAACTGATATACACGCGCACACACACACACATATTGACGTTTATTTATATAGATAAGTTGTATCCCATTTTTATAATTTTATACCCCACATAATTCAAATATTAACCTTATGAAATGACTAGCCTTTTTCCTATTCACAAAAATACGTGACCTGGTGAGACCCTTGGCTATTCACTCCCATTTTATCTCGGTCAAGTTCTAGACTTGCTGCTTGTAACTACGACGAAACTCTGTCTGTGAAAGTTTGCCTTAAACAAATATACTTTCTTTACGTAGGTAAACTTCAACATTAATATAATAAGGATCTAGAAAGATCAATATATCCAAGCAAATACAGTATATCTTCTCCCCATACAGAATACAGAAGGTTTCAATAGAGAATGATATTAAAGGCAGTGTAAGGGGAACTGTAACATGTATACTTTAGAGGGATATACACTTAACATAGTGTCAACTTGAGGCTTCTTTGTGAGAAAAATGTATTGGAATATACTAAATTGTGACCTTGTAATGCATAGGACAGATAGTTTCTACGTGTACAGATTTATCCACAATGACAAAAACTTTACAGGTATTATTTGGACAACTAAGACCTATTCTTCGACAGTGCATTGTGTCAATCAAAGTACCATTAATAACACCCCCTTGTAACGTTCAGAAATCTAAACAATGTCTCTAGATTAAAATTTCTTACTCACACCAAACATGCTCGCTCTTTCAGCCGTGGGAGCGTTATAATGCGACGGTCAATCCCACTATTCGTTGGTAAAACAGTAGCCCAAGAGTTGGCGGTGGTGATGATGACTAGCTGTCTTCCCTCCGGTTTTACACTGCTAAATTAGGGATGGCTAGCGCAGATAGCCCACGTGTAACTTTGCGCGAAATTCAAAAACAAATAAACAAACCTTACATTGCTTTTTTTTTCTTCCTTTGATCCCTGTAAGACCAAAATAAGGTAAAATGTGTCTGCTTTAGTTTATGGGGGTTATCGCAAGGTTCCTTTGTAAGAAGTCTAGTTTATATTGAACGAAATATAGGGATGTAGCAAGCAAAAATCCTCATTGTGCAAAATATTTTGACCTTAGACCTCTGTAAAACCCCAAATCTTTGTTTCAATCTATGGGGACTGTCACGTGGTAACGTTGTGCAAAGTGTCACCTAAAATTGTCGAAATAGAAAGGAATGACGAGTTTAAAGTCTTAGGTTTGCAAAAAAAGAAAAAATATATACATTCAATCCCTGTAAAATCTCAAGGAAGGTAGAAGTCGTATATCCGTCTGCTTTATTTCTATAAAAGTTGTATTAAAGTACCTTTGTGCAGGGTCTCGAAATATAAAAATATAACAACCCAAAACCCTTAATTTTGCGAATTTTTTTACATTTTTACCGCCGTAAAATCTCAAGGAAGATACAAGTCGTATATCCGTCTGCTTTATTTCTATAAAAGTTGTATTAAAGTATCTTTGTGCAGGGTCTCGAAATATAAAAATATAACAACCCAAAACCCTTAATTTTGCGAATTTTTTTTACATTTTTACCGCCGTAAAATCAAAAGAAAGGCACAAGTCCTAAGTATATCTGCTTTAGGTTATAGGGGTTGTCGCAAGGTAATCGTTGTGCCAAGTATAATTTGCATACAGTTTATATTTATTTTTATAATTTCCTTTACATTGGTTAAATGAGTGTTAGAGCACGAGCACTTTTAAGGTGTGAGAACATAAGACTGAAATAATTTACACCGTGAAATGAGGAATTACAGGGGAAATTTGTTTGTTTGTAATTAAGCACAAAGCTACACAACGGGCTATCTGTGCTCTGCCCACCACGGGTATCGAAACCCGGATTCTAGCGTTGTAAGTCCGCAGACATACCGCTGTGCCACTGGGGGGCTACAGGGAAAAACTGGTGAAAAATATAAATAGAAGCCAAAGGGGGGCATGGCCGCATGCCCCCCTCGGCTACGCCAGTGGAGTCGAGAATGACGACTGTTAAATTATTCTGTTTATTCGTCTTTTTTTTTTTTCTTATTATCGGCAGGATGTGCATGGTTTGTAAGTTTATTCGTAGAAGTTTGAGAATTACACAAATATGGTGGAAAATAAAAAGGGGGAAAATGCAGTACAGAATTTACATCATATTTAAAATATGTTCCGATTGGACTATTGATTATTTTCTCTACATTGAGCCACGCTTACAGCGCATCTACTGTAAAAATTAATGTTTCAAAACGCTGATTACACAATTTCTAGGAATCAGCTTCACGTGTATAAACTGAAGGCCACACAGCGGCATTCGTTATCAGTTTTGTTACGTCACCTTCAGTATTTCTCAATCCAACTTCGTTTCGCTGAAAGAAAAAGTCGATTTCATTCACGTACAGAAGTTGAAATGTTTATCCTCATTTGACATGCTCCATACCATGAAGTGAAGTTGGAGTGCTAGTTGTTCAGTCATAGAAACATAGAATATATATAAGATATTCTACATTGATTACACTGTAAATTGTTATACAACACCTTTCTACAAACCAGTTTCTATTGTTTTCTGACGAGTACTGTTGGGTATTAGCATACCAGTTATAGATAATAGTGAAGGTACCGTGGTTACCAAAGCTCTCTCTCTTACCATTGAAATATCCAGTCCAGTGTTATACCATCTCACAAATACATTTGATAGCACATAAGGCGCATGCTCAATCCACCTACATAAATTTGTTGAAGATAATACATGTCTGTGTCTTAACAGCAAAAAAATCAAAAAAATCAGGGTTTCATCATTTATGAGATTTGATGTAATAACCGCCCCGGCATGGCCAGGTGGTTAGGGGCGCTCAACTCGCAATCTGAGGGTCGCGGGTTC
>NW_013665951.1:529219-530663 GCF_000517525.1 Limulus polyphemus | reverse complement strand
GAGCATTGATGGCCCATTATGTAGCTTTGTGCTTAACTTCAAACCAACCAATAAAACTAGCTTCAGACATATCTATTGCTTTGCTTGCGTGTACTCGCAAGAATCATCTATAGGATGACTTTACAAAAACGTTTGGTATCGGCAAATTTTCATTTACGTTGTGTTGCAACCAGAAAAGAATAAACCAATTCTTCGTTAAATGGAACGATAATAAATTCAGAATACTTTACAAACGACATTTGACCTCACAGCAGAAATCAGGACATAAAAAGTTTGGAAATTTTTGTTTTGGAAACTTGAAATGTAATGCAAAGAACATGCAAGAAGCAGGAGCAATGTTCCCGGTTTTGCTTTGATTAAAATAGCTTTAGCAAATTTTTATTTTTTTCGCACATTGTTATTTTTATTGTTTTTAATCAAAATATTTAGTTAGGTAAAAAAATTATTGTGATTTTTTTTCAAAAAAAATCACGATTAATATGATTGATCTAATCAAAACAACTCAGGATAGTTGTAGCCATTTTCATCCGAGCAATGCCAAGTACTCTGCTAGTTATCTCTAAGTGCGAGTAAGCAGTGAGTTATGTTAACATTAAAGTGAAGTATTTAAAGAGAAGTTAACAGTTAAGTGGGCATTTCAGATCAGTGTTATTAGCAATACTTATCACGTTTATTCTGCTATTTTGTTACTCGATGGGTTACGTGTTTGTTTATCGATCAAGACTAAGTAGCTAAGTTGAGCGTACGTTCCTCAGTTTGTATTAACATTATATTTGAAGTTAGGCCAACATTTAGTTGCGGAAGTTATTTCAGATCAGTGTTATTAGCAATACTTATCACGTCTATTCTGCTATTTTGTTAGTCGATGGGTTACGTGTTTGTTTATCGATCAAGACTAAGTAGCTAAGTTGAGCGTACGTTCCTCAGTTTGTATTGAAACATTATATTTGAAGTTAGGCCAACATTTAGTTGCGGACGTTATGTTGAAAAGCTTATTTGTGAAATTAAGCCTCTAACTTACAAGTGAATGTGGCTGTAACAAAGCAACTGAAGACACGAATTAATTCGTTATTTGTTATGTGGACTGGACTTCGCATTGCTTCCGCCAAATAATTCAAAAGAACGCGCCCAACAACAGGACACTTTAAAACAGTATAAAACCAATCCCGTCTTGAAATTCTTGGGAACACGCCTGTTATAAGAAAAACATTATAACAGACGGGCGAATGCACAGTCGGTACTTTTTACCATAATGGTCATATAGCATTTTGATGGAAATCATCTTAAGATCAAGTACAACCTCTAGAGGTTCAAAGAAAAAATTTAAATGATTTACTGCATCTACAAAATGGTTTTGAATTGAACAGAGTTGTTTAAACATTTGTTTAACAACAAGTAAAAGCTTGGAATGGTCTATTCTTTCATTTGGGTGTGTCTGTGGGCC
>NW_013665951.1:523803-529142 GCF_000517525.1 Limulus polyphemus | reverse complement strand
TGACCCTGAACACTACCACCGAATGAAACTTTAGACCAAACCAAGCCTTTACAGTAGTGAGGTATCGAAAATCGAAATGGTACATATAAGTGTTTTACACTCACAAAAAATAAACCTATCATTCTTTAGGTATTTGAAGAACTTGTAACATTCCGCCACAATTCGTAGTTCGTATTGCTGTTCTATTCACATACATTCATTAACAACATGCTCGCCCTTTCAGCCGTGGGGGCATTATAACGTGACGATCAATCTAACTGTTCGTTGGTAAAGACTAGCCAAGAGTTGGCAGTGGGTGATGTCGACTAACAAACTATTTGTTAAATTGTCTTTTTCATGGTTGTAATTTCTTTTAGCGCAAAGCTGTGCAAGGGGATATCGGCACACTGTCTGCTGCAGGAAGGTCGTAACTCGAATTGTAATGTTGAAAACCCTAAAACTTATAGCTGAGGCAATAAGGTGCATGTTTATATAAAGTAGAAAATTATTTTATTTCATGGAAATCTTATACTTGTGCCCCCTATTGTATATATTTACTATTGACAGAACCTTCAGAGTGGACTAACCTAAACTCAAAAGATTAATAAGGCCTTTCTTATCTAAGATTTAGAACTACCAATCAGAAGAAGGGGGGTTCATCTTTTGAAATACACTTTTCTTATCTATTTGTGCACCAAGCTACTTGTGGGTTCTTTACTTTGTTGATAATAGGGTTTCTAATAAAGTGTGTGTGTCACTCAAAAAATTAGATAACAACACCATCAATATTACAATTAATCTCACTAATTAATGTTAAAGTCCCCTTTATCTTTTAGATAGAAAATAAATTATGTTACCCAGTTATTGGGGGAGGGGGGTTCTTTACACTGAGTGTCATAAAAACTAAAAAAAAAGCAAACACGTGAAATTACTTAATATGCGTATCCCACCAGTAGTGAATGATAGAACTGGTTGATAGATTGAGGGTTAATGGTTTTAAAGTGTGATTGTTCTTCCTTCATGTTTAACCTCAGATTTGATGTCGTTAAAAAAAAAGACAACAAGAGGGAGACTCTAGGTCTGCAATATAACACTGCCTTTTTGTGGGGGTTAATGCCTTCCGATTGGTTGCTTATGAACAACTGCTACAAGACACATTTGTGATAGCTAAACCTTGATATTATGCTATTATATGAAGAAGTGAATCACGTTCAGCCAAATTAAAAAAAAACATGCTTAACGATTTAACAAGTTACCTGTACTTGGCTTTAATGTGGGCAGTCCAGTTGAAAACAAAATTGTTTATGACAGAAATTAATCTATTATTCTTGCCGAAAATATTAATGCGAAGTACGCGATATTCTACGTCGCTATCTATCTTGTATGTAAAGTGTCCGTTAACAAGCGTGACCTAAATATCCTGTGATGGACAGCTTTCGATAAAACTTGATGGTGATAGTTTTTATCATTGGACAAACTTTGCGTTGTCTTTCGGCTATCATTCTTGTGATGTACCACCTGTATCTGCAAGTATGTAAATGATCAAAGATAACATTTTCTGAGTGGTCTTATTTAACATATCTGTTCGATCCTCTGGGCCCTTTAGGTGACAACCAGTCTACATGGATAAGGTTCTACTGAGGTATGTGATAAAACGTTATAATTTATTATTGTATACAATAGCTCTGGATGAACACTGATTTAATCCAAATAAAAATTTATATCCTTACTTAAAAAGTGCAATTATAATTTAAAATTTCCAGTGCTTGAAAAATATCCTTCGTTCGAATCGATGTTAGTTACACTCCCTAATTCCATACAGTCCTCCATAAAATGTGGTTACATAAATTACACGACTTCTACACTGAACTATATTGTATTTTCTCTTGTATTCTAGAATCTAGTCTGTCCTATCTTGAAATATGGGTTACATGAGTCAGGTACAAATGTAATAGGTTAACTCCTGTTGGTTGTACTACAAAAAATACGTTGGTTGTACTACAAAGAAGCGTAATATGTTAACTCCTGTTGGTTGTACTACAAAAAATGTGTTGGTTGTACCACAAAGAAGTGTAATGGGGTAACTCCTGTTGGTTGTACTACAAAGTAGTGTAATAGGTTATCTTCTGTTGGTTGTACTACAAAAAATGTGTTGGTTGTAATACAAAGAAGTGTAATAGGTTAACAACTGTAGGTTTTACCATAAAAAATGTGTTTAGATGAAAAATATTTGTTGCATATATGAGGTTTTAGAAAAGTCTCTACAGTTTTATTAAGCATTATATAGAAAGTTGTGATAACTAATGAAATTATAGCAATTACTTGAACATTATTTACGCAGATTATTGTGATATAACAACAATACAACGTATCATGGCATACTTACTATAATCAATGAATTTACGCAGATTATTGTGATATAACAACAATACAACGTATCATGGCATACTTACTATAATTAATGTATTTACGCAGATTATTGTGATATAACAACAATACAACGTATCATGGCATACTTACTATAATTAATGTATTTACGCAGATTATTGTGATATAACAACAATACAACGTATCATGGCATACTTACTATAATTAATGTACTTAAGCAGATTATTGTGATATAACAACAATAGTATTTACGCAGATTATTGCGTATTTACCCATATTATTGTGATACAACGTATCATGGCATTACTAACTATAATTAATGTATTTACATAGGCTATTATAATAGAACAATACTACAACGTATTATGGTACTACTAACTATAATTAATTTATTTACACAGATTATTGTGATAGAGCAACACTACAACGTATCGTGCATGGCACTACTAATTATAATTAATATATTTACACAGATTATTGTAATAGAACAATATTACAACGTATCATGGCACTACTAACTGTAATAAGTAATCAAAAAGCGTTTTACAAGAAACGTTGTTGACAATCGTAACTTCTCAAGTTACATCTTCAAAGTAATCTGCCAAACAAAAAACTAAAGAAAAGGTACCTCATATTGTTAAAATGAAACGCCGTGGTTCATCTAGCTACAGTAAGTTGTGGAAGAAAAAAATATGAAAACAACTAGCTCACATGGGCGTCGCCAGAATTTTCTTCGAGGGCTTCATATTTGTTCTTGATTCATCTTTCTTAGGTTTGAGTAGACGTACAAATTGTTGTTACGAGAAATTGGTGATAAACACGTTGACAGAAATATTCGTGTATTATTTGTTTTGAAGTTAAGCACAAAGCTATACAATGGGCTATATGTGCACTGCCCACCAAGGAAAATGAAACTCGGTTTCTAGAAATATTCATGTAATCTTTATAATAAACTGAGTACTATGTTGTACCTTATTATATAATATATCCTTCAGATTAAGCACTGTATCGTGCTGTATCTAATTCGGTAGAAATATGTAGGTGTGAACAAACAGCCACAGTTTTCTAAAGCGTATTTAGTTGCCCCAGTGTTATTCGGTTTATCCTGGTCAAAAAGTTAGTTCGCTATACAACTACCGTATTTACACACTGACAGTAGGGACAGCGTATCATAATGGCTTCGAGCGACCTCCCAATAGGTCAGAGGTAATTTTACGGACTTACATCACTAAAATCCAAGGTTCGATTCCACGAGGCGGAGAGGGGGTTGATATTCTATTGTCAAGCTTTGAGATAAAACAAGCAAGCACTGGATTCGTAGTCAGGGAGGTTAATCTGCGAAGGACGATTGTGCCAATGAAGCTCGAGATGAGAATCGGTCCCTAGGTGGGGTATTAGCATAAGAGAGATGTGCTATTGTGACATTAAGAATGTTATGTTAATAGTGCCAATCTCTTAATAAAAGGACCGGGCGTACTCCAGTGGTTAGCGTGACCAGACTCTGAATCTAAGGATTCATGGATCACGAACCGTTGCCGCAAGAACTCACTCCGTAAATTAAGGTTGTAGGTGCGTTATAAATGTGACGGCACGACTAATTATTAATTATTAATTACAACTGTAATTTTTTATCAAACATCTTCATTTAAATAGGACATAATATGCATTGAAAAAACAACAACAAGAAATCAAGGCAGTAATGACCACTAATGGGATTCAGTTTATTTCTTACACTGATTTAGGAGAATTAGGATTGCATAGAACTTCGCTTTGTACGATTCCCAGAGTTCTGTACAGGACATCAACTAACGTTCAACATATACGCTCCTTGTGGCTCAGCGACAAATTTGAATACTGATAGCGTTAAAAAATTGTGTTTCGATATTTGCAGTGGACAGAGCACAGATATGTCATTGTGTAGCTTTGCGCTTAACAACCAACAAACAAATATCGTCACTTAAACCTTTAAATGTCTTTGAGGCGATATTTACCATCCAAGAACACAAATACACAAATGCTTGCTTCTTTTTAGTTTCAAAATCGTCAGCAGACAAGCCCACAAATGAACAAAAAAGTACTTTTATTTGTTCAAATTTGTGAGAAGGTGGCGTTTTCGAGTCACCCACTAGGGTAGGGGGTCACAAACTGGGGGCCTCAGGAAAGTGTCAGTTGGGCCGTAGCAAAACCATAAGATATAGAGCACTGTTAAGGTACTTGGTATCTATATATTCGTTGTGGGTTTGGGGGAGTCAGCATACGGAATGTTCTTGGAGGCCTCCTCAATAAAAACGTTTGGGAACTCGTACGCTAGTGAATGTCGGGAGACAATTCGGTCTTGGTATCTCATATTGATCGGTCTTTATGTGTATATATATATTCTGTTTTGCTTTTTTGTGTGTATGTGAGAACATATATAAGAAGTAAATGATTCTTTTCCCATGAGTTTTATAAAGTTGGAAAAGCTGCAATTAAAGTTTTAAATGCTTGAAAATATACCCAAAGAAAGGTACTTTAAAATGTTAGTTCATCATAGGCCTAATTCACGCAGGGGATGGGGGACATATCCCCTTCACTTTTCCTTAACCAGGGATTGTTCTCTCACATTTCTACCACATTAGTATATCTTTATTTTAATCTTAACGACTTACCAGCCGTATTAAAGCCACGAATGCAACCGACATAGTACAGTGATTAAACAATTAAGAACTCATTTAACGACCTTCATTCTCCAGTACTTGACATATAAGTAATGAACACCGGCCCCTCAAAAATGTTAAAACCGCAAGTGATCGTTTAAAACTTATCCCACAATGCCTCAAATGAACAATGCCTTTCTCAGTCTTACGTCCATGGCTTTAAGATCCATCGGAAACCAAAACCAATAACATGTATTTAAACGAAGGTTATGCATGGAATTATCTACCTGAATATATGACAATCATCCTCCCAACCCCCCCCCCCCCCCCCCCCTC
>NW_013665951.1:521692-523793 GCF_000517525.1 Limulus polyphemus | reverse complement strand
TGTTACATGCTTTTAGACTTTTTCGGTTTCGTATCTGTGTTCTATACACCTTTTACATTTTTTACAGTTACGGTAATATATATAAAAAAGGTGGTTGGTAGTTTCTCAACATTACGAACTAACATTATAAGAAGACTTAAATGTGTTACATGCTTTTAGACTTTTTCGGTTTCGTATCTGTGTTCTATACACCTTTTACATTTTTTACAGTTACGGTAATATATATAAAAAAGGTGGTTGGTAGTTTCTCAATATTACGAACTAACATTATAAGAAGACTTAAATGTGTTACATGCTTTTAGACTTTTTCGGTTTCGTATCTGTGTTCTATACACCTTTTACATTTTTTACAGTTACGGTAATATATATAAAAAAGGTGGTTGGTAGTTTCTCAATATTACGAACTAACATTATAAGAAGACTTAAATGTGTTACATGCTTTTAGACTTTTTCGGTTTCGTATCTGTGTTCTATACCACCTTTTAACTTTTTTTATAGTTACCGTAATATAAAAAAAAGGTGGTTGGTAGTTTCTCAATATTACGAACTAGCATTATAAGAAGACTTAACTGAAATGTGTTACATGCTTTTAGACTTTTTTCTGTTTCGTATCTGTGTTGTATACCACCTTTTCCATTTTTTATAGTTATCGTAATATATATAAAAAAAAGGTGGTTGGTAGTTTCTCAATATTACGAACTAACATTATAAGAAGACTTAACTGAAATGTGTTACATGCTTTTAGACTTTTAATGTTGTTCTAACTCACTTTCCTTATAAGGGAATGTTGAAAGTTATGGTGTGTTGTGTTTTTTTTTAAGTTCTTTTATTTCAAAATTGTATCTTCGCATTAAGAATGCTTATTGAAAGCGTTTTTATTTGTTTTTTCTCTGAGCGTAACATGACATACGCCCTCGTCTAAACTCCCTCCTGAACATCCACCCACCTCCTCATTTCTCACGGATTTGAGTATGCTTTTGATACATCGCAGATGACTTGAGACTTGAGACATGCTAGGTAGACCCGTGGAAAAAAAAAAAAACAGAACGAAACAAACTTGAATGACCCGTTGTTTTTTGTGTGTTTTTTTCATCCCGAAAGTTGCAAATTGGCAGGATATCTTAATGTTTTGTGATAAGTAATCACTCTAATATAGATGATAGAACAAACCTGAAATTCAGTTTTTAACTCAACACTAAACATGACTAGGGCTTTTGAATTTTGCTTTTAACCGATAAACATCGATAAAACACCCCCGACACACACACACACATAAATTCGGTCCTTTACCAATAAACACGGGTAAAACACTGGAAATGATTATTCTGTTATGACTATATTGCCTTGGGATATTACTCTAAAGAAAAAAAAACACGTTTCGTCAGTTAATGGTAAGTTCGTTTTTATTATTTCATATAAAATATTAGCTGCTCTTACAAAGCTTTAACATAAATATACCTATGTTTTGTAGCTGTTATTACTCTGTATAATCATTACGTTATCAAAGGTGAAAACATCACCTTACCATTCACAATACATGCTAAGGGATTGACTGTCAGTTTTATAATGCACCAACAGCTTAAAATGAGGGAAAATTTTTGTGGTAATGTACTGATTCGAACCTGGCTGGCCAACTACAACATCCGCACCTCTACCGCAGGGCCAACCCCTGCCCAAAATCTGGTGTCTCTTCTCCCAGAGATTTAAGGAAGCGGAAGTACCATTGTTTCTTTTCTGTGATATTGTTCGACAATATTTAACGAAGTAAGCGTGAAGGTTTTTTTTATAACGTCAAGCAATTTTACTCATTTTTCTGTTCCAAAAGGGGACTATTTTGGAAAATTGTAATAGTATAAAGTAAGTTAATTATAATTGATAGTTTAAAAAATGTGAGCAATGAAACTGTTATTAAGATATTGATTTAACACTAATTGAAACTCCGTAACTGACCTGGCCCGGCATGGACAGGTGATTAGGGCACTCGACTCGCAATCTGAGGGTCGCGGGTTCGAATCCCCTTCCCACCAAACATACTCGCCCTTTCAGCCGTGGGGGCGTTATAATGTGATGGTCAATCCCACTATTCGTTGGTAAAACAGTA
>NW_013665951.1:518947-520957 GCF_000517525.1 Limulus polyphemus | reverse complement strand
CTTCCCTCTAGTCTTACACTTAGGGACTGCTAGCGCAGATAGCCCTCGTGTAGCTTTGCGCGAAATTCAAAACAAACAAACAAACCATAATTTACCAATAATGTTTTCCCACGATTGTGGTCACGTGATTTCATAGTGATTTATACCCTTTGTCCAAGTTCCATATGTTAACGCCCTCTAGTGATAAATATGTATAAAAGTATATACATCAAAGTAGACATGTATCCTTTAAAAAAGGATTGAATCAAAGTGTATTAATATCCATGTGTAAGTTTGCTTTAATTTGAGTCAAATACAGTTAGAAAAATCCGTTCTTGAAGGTGTGCATTATCAGCTAAAGATAACTGTTGTATTTACATCTCCGTGTAGATTAATTCATTGTTATAACGAAAGTAAAGCTTTAACACGTGCGTCTGTAATATATCTTAAAAAAACAAAATATATCAGTAAGTGAAAAGCTTTAAGAACGATAAATTAAACTATGGCCAAACATTATAGTTTTTAATAGTTTGATTTAAGAGAGATTTGGGGAAAAAAATCACTAGAAAAGGTTTACGAAAGAATAATGAGATAGATGTTAATATGAAGTAATATTTTGATTTATAGCTTTGTCAGTTTCTCTTTAACTCAGTATGAAAAACCTAAAACCACGAAAGTAACGGGATGTTGCGAGAACAACATCCAGCAGACGTTTAGGAGCCGATTAGGTCAAAAGAATTCAGAACTAATCCTACTGCCAGTGGACGAAGAGAATGTGGAACTTGTGGAAATAAACTTCGTGCGATGTAAACGGTTAAAGGAGACAGTTTTATCAAGTAAGAGCATGAAGTTTGGTATTTGTCTTTCACTCACAAAAAAGTTAACAAATTACATTTCAATTATAAAAGTAATCTTCTTTTTTTTCTTTTCATTCTGTAAAGATCTTTAGCGGAATATTCAAACTCTGCTGTATGAGATGCTCAGAATTGGGAATCTTCTTTGTGTAAGTCTAAGACTTCCCAACATTGGAAAGATTAATAATTTGCTTTGTATCTTCATCCGCACAATTCTTTATGTTTATCCCTGGTATGTCTTCCTCCGCACAATTATATAAAACTTTATCCCTGGTATGTCCTCCTGCGCACAATCATTTATATGATTATCTTTGGTATGTCTTCCTCCGCACAATTATGTATATGTTTATCCCAGGTATGTCTTCCTCCGCACAATTATTTGATTTTTTATCCCTGGTATGTCCTCCTGCGCACAATCATTTATATGTTTATCCCAGGTATGTCTTCCTCCGCACAATTATTTAGATTTTTATCCCTGGTATGTCTTCCTCCGCACAATTATTTATGTTTATCCCTGGTATGTCTTCCTCCGCACAATCATTTAAATTTTTATCCCTGGTATGTCTTCCTCCACACAATTATTTATGTTTATCCCTGGTATGTCTTCCTCCGCACAATCATTTATATGTTTACCCCTGGTATGTCTTCCTCCGCACAATTATTTAATTTTTTATCCCTGGTATGTTCTCCTCCGCACAATCATGTATATGTCTACCCCTGGTATGTCTTCCTCCCCACAATTATTTATATGCTTACCCCTGGTATGTCTTCCTCCGCACAATTATATAATTTTTTATCCCTGGTATGTCCTCCTCCGCACAATTATTTAATTTTTTATCCCTGGTCTGTCCTCCTCCGCACAATCAATTATATGTTTATCTTTGATATGTCTTCATTCGCACAATTATCTATGTTTATCCCTGGCATGTATTCCTCCGCACAATTATATAAAACTTTATCCCTGGTATGTCCTCCTCCGCACAATTATTAAAATTTTTATCCCTGGTATGTTCTCCTCCGCACAATCATTTATATATTTATCTTTGGTATGTCTTCCTCCACACAATTATTTAAATTTTATTCTTAGTATGTCTTCCTCCGCACAATTATTTAAATTTTTCATCCCTGGTATGTCTTCCTCCGCACAATCATTTAAATTTTTCATCCCCGGTATGTC
>NW_013665951.1:510005-518106 GCF_000517525.1 Limulus polyphemus | reverse complement strand
ATTTATATGTTTATCTTTGGTATGTCTTCCTCCACACAATTATTTAAATTTTTATCCCTGATATGTCCTCCTCCGCACAATCATTTATATGTTTATCTTTGGTATGTCTTCCTCCACACAATTATTTAAATTTTTATCCCTGATATGTCCTCCTCCGCACAATTATTTATATGTTTATCTTTGGTATGTCTTCCTCCACACAATTATTTAAATTTTTATCCCTGATATGTCCTCCTCCGCACAATCATTTATATGTTTATCTTTGGTATGTCTTCCTCCGCACAATTCTTTATATGTTTATCTTTGGTATGTCTTCCTCCACACAATTATTTATATACTTACCCCTGGTGTGCCTTCCTCCGTACAATTTTTTTATTTATATATTTACTCTTGTTGTATTTTCCTCCGTATAACTGCTTATATGTTTATTCTTGATGTATTTTCCTTCATAAAGTTGTCTATATGTTTATCCCTGTTGTATTTTTCTCCGTACAGTTATGTATATGTTTATCCCTGGCATGCCTTCCTCCATACAATTGTTTATATGTATATCTCAGGTGCGTCTTCTAATATACAAATGTTTACATGTTCATCCTTGCTATGCCTTCTTCTTAGTTGTTTATACGTTTATCCCTGGAATACACGGACATTAAAAATGAAAAGAAAGAGTGTATACAATTAGCTGTTAAGATAACTTGAATTATATTTGGAAGATCGAGCGTGGCCTAGTGGTTAGCATGCCGGAATTTTGAATAAGAGGATTAATGGTTCGCGACCCACTGCCACAAAAATGGGCTCTGCACTTTGGGTCCTTGGTGCGCTGTAAAAGTGACGGTAAAATCGCATTATCTGATCAGACAAGAGTACGCTAACAGTGGAGGTGGATGGCGTTGACTAGCCGTCTTCCCTCTAAGCTATTAGATCAAAATTAGGGACGGATAAGCGCAGATAGCTCTTGTGTAGCCTTGCATAGATTGCATAGAATTTTGTAATAAACAAAAGTTGGAAGACTGTTTTTAAATGGTTAAACTCCATACCTTTGAACTGCATATTGATCAAATTTTAATACTCTTGAAAAATCTATTGAAAATACCCTTACAAAGATCGTTATTCAAAACACTGATGTTTAGTGTGCAAGTTCTCGTTAATGGTAAAAACAACAACAACAACAATTATAGCGAAGTGTTGCGTGGTAGCTTCAAACATGAATAGTTCATTTTTGTATTCGTTCTGTGGTTATGTTTCTGTTGCTGTTACCACTCCTTTATCTAATCGTTGTTTGGAATATGAAACTTAATTTAATGTTGGTGTCTTTGCTTACATGGGTTTGGTTGTTTTTATTCGTGACCTAATTATAAGGTCAAACTTTGAAAGAGTAGTTTGTATTCGATGAACAATTGGATAAAACTAGAGTCCTCGTGGTATAAACATAAACGTAATCCTTAAAACCGCTTCTGTTTTAAGCACAAAGATGTACAAATTGATTGCATAGTGATCGAATCCTCACGTTTACCACTGGACCAGCAAGATTGCAACTAAGTGAGACAGTAGTTATGGTTACAGAGCCGCTGTGAGATTTTGAAAGAAGACAAATGTTATAGCTAGGGTAACAATCAGGGAAATTGTTTCTTTGTTATCAAACAGAAAGTTACTACACAATGGGCTATCCGTGCTCTGCCCAACGTGGGTATAAAAATCAGATTTTTTAGTGTTATAAGGTTTAGCCAGGGAAAAAAAAAACCTGTCAGATTTCTTACTTTTTATATAATAATAGTTCTAATAACATAAAAAAGATTACGCTTTTGTAATCTTTTTTTTATTTTACATTTTATTTGGAAATTTATGTTGGAGCTTAGTGGATTCCTTGTGTAATTAACAATTACTACCTAAGCTAAGATAATCTGTCAAGAGGAAAGATAAGTTGAAGAGTCAAGTAGAATAAACTTACGCTTACCAAGCACTAACATAACGTACTTAACGAAATGTAAATATAAGTTTATCATTATTTTATAACAGTTACAAAATTCGGGTTATTTTTATCCTACTAACACACAGTTTTGGGTTTGCAGTTGAAATACATTTGATGTACTTGTATTACGTTTGATATTCTCATATCAACAATTTATTTTCGTTTGTTTTCAAAGCAACAGTAATTAGTTGACCAAGTTATCAGGTCGTGTTTAATGTTTTCCAACAAGTATAATTTACTTGTGTTAAGTATGGGGGGGGGGGCACAGAGCACATAGCTCATTGTGTAGCTCTGTGCTTAACTACAAACAAATAAGCAAAAAAATATTTCGTCAACAGGGAGCTTACATTGCCCAAATCATTTAATTAACTCGAGTAGTTATACAGTTAAACTTTAACGCTCTGCTAGACAGTCGAACACGTTTTCGTTTCAAATACTTTCGTTGTTTTATAATTGGTGTAACTCTGCTACCAAAATATCTTGCTTGCATTCAAACTTCTGGATATAACTAAAAACACGTTTGCCCCCCCCCCCCCCAGTGGCACAGCGATGTGTCTGCCGACTTACAACGCTAGAAACCGGGTTTCGATACCCGTGGTGGGCAGAGCACAGATAGCCCATTGTGTAGCTTTGTGCATAAATTCAAAACAAAAAACAGTTTTATTGCATTCGGAAGACATTGCACCTAACAAAACCTTAGTTTCTTTCTGTGATGTTATTTTTGCTACGTGATGTTTACGAATATTTCAGATTCTACACGTCGTAAATAATAATAATAATAATCACAAATAAAACTTTTAAAGTTCGTGTAAAAAAAACAAAAACGGTACTAGTGGATAGATTTATCACTAGAATTCGCGGTTATCGAAACCTTACTGCTGAGCCACTAGGGGGCGCTGACGGAATAAATCGCACCTGCCTGTTTGATTTAGAA
The DNA here is from genome assembly GCF_000517525.1 of Limulus polyphemus. NCBI lineage: Eukaryota > Metazoa > Arthropoda > Merostomata > Xiphosura > Limulidae > Limulus > Limulus polyphemus. Next base: position 515,203 of record NW_013665951.1, on the reverse strand, counting down.
CTTGTGCGCTAGGACTATCTGCAGATACCCGTCCCTATTTCTGAACTGATAGACGAAAAGGAAGACAACTAGTCAACAACACGCACCGCCAACTCTTAGGCTAGTTGGACCAAATAGTTAGATTTGACCTCACTCTTATAACGCACCCACGGTTCCTAAGAGCAGAGCACATTTTCGCGACATCGGAGTTGTGAAAAACAAACCTTCGGATTCATAGTTCGGGCACGCTAACTACCAAACCACGTCCGACACTAACCGGAACTTCATCCAAACAACACAAATTTGATTGAGTATACCTATTCCCTCACAAACTGTGCGAAAATGCACGTGAGCTTTTTCCCACGGGAGTTATTGCAATATTTTGAAGCTTCTGAAATTTCAATTTAAAACTTCATTGTTTTTATATTAAGTAAAATCACTAACATGACATTCTTTTAAATTAGGTTTAGTTGGTGAGTATTTGATCTGCTCAATTTTGGGTTTATTATAACAGTTACGATATATTATCGTATAACAATGGTCTTTAACTGCGTATTAATTAATATTTTAAGAAAATTCACTTATTGTTGTTTATTAATATTGTTTAGATAATAATAGATACAGAAAGTTATAGTTACGCAACAGAAGTAAACTTTGCAAGTTAACGTTCCATTAAAAAAAAAAGGCTTAACGGTGTACGGATGAGCATTTTAATGCCGAAGAAACACAAGTTAAAAGCTTATGGTTATTTCAAATATTATAAATGAATGTGCACGCGGTCATCTACTGATCTATACTACTAAATATAACATATATGAATATATATATATTATTTATTGCTAGCCCCCCCCCCCCCCCAAAGCAAGACTATATAAAAATGACTTTCTGTTTGTGCATATACTTTACATATGAATGACTGAAAATCACTTTGCAGAAGCATAACTTAGTGTTAGTGTATCGGTTATTATTAATCCCGCTCTCTCGCAGAAAAGTTAATTAACCTTACATAAAATAAACTGGTATCTGGTTGTTTTGTGTCTATTCTTCTGATTAGATAAACACCTACCACTCCGTGAATGCCGCTATATAGACTGGTATCTAGTTGTTTTGTGTCTATTCTTCTGATTGGTTGAACGCCTAACACTCACAGAATACCACCATATATAAAATAGACTAGTATCTAGTTGTTTTGTGTCTATTTTTCTGATTGGTTGAACGCATAACTCTCCGCGAATGCCGCCATATATAAAATAGACAGATATTTAACAGTTTTGTGTTTACTCTTCTGATTGGTTGAACGCCTAATGCGCCGTGAATGTCGCTATATACAAAATAGACTGGTATCTAGTTGTTTTGTATCTATTATTCTGATTGGTTGAACGCCTAACACTCCGTAAATGTTTAGCCGATTTGTAAACTGAAATTACCTGAATACACGAAGCTAAAAATACAAGTTCTGGTTGTAAACGAAGCAAATCCGACAGAGAAATAAAAGTAATATTATGCGTCAAGAGATGGTTGTAAGTTATGCAATCTCCATTAGCTCATCCAGTTAGTTAGATGAAAAAAAAAACCCGAGTTCTGATTCGTTTCTTAATGGTAAAGTTGATCTTCCTGCCGATAGGATAGGATAGCTTCAGTCAAAGAAACTTTATTTTGTAGTAGTTGTACATCGCATTACATATGACATCATATCTATATTCTGTGTTAATTAGTCGTACATCTCGTTACATACGACATCATGTCTTTGCTCTCTGATATTAGTTACATCACGTTACATATACTTTTATTCTCTGTTATTAGTCGTTCATTACGTTACATACAGTATCATACCTTTACTTTAATCTGTCATTTTAGGCGTACATTACGTTACATTACATATGACATCTATTTAACGTCATTCGTTGAGATCCCCACAATATCGTTGTGGTTATATTCTCAATATTTTAATTCAGATGTTAGCAAGAGGGCGCATGACTTTAAGATCAAGTAAGTTTGTGGGAGTAGACCAAAAAAGTTCTAAATTTGACGTCACGAAAATCTAGTAAATTAGAGAAATATCGAAAGACGAGGCTAGATTATAAATACGAGCATCAGTGTTTTGCTTTCAGTGAGTGTTGAATGGTAAATTAGTACTGAATCAATCAGTTTAGTTCATTGAAGTATTTGGATCAGTGTTAATTATCGCATGTATTCAGTTACTCTATCGATTAGCCATATAATTGTACAAATAAGTTTATTTTGATGTTAGTCGTAGTACCGTTAACGAAGTATTTCAGTTTTAACGACACTTGTAAACTTAGGCCTAAAAGTTACAACAACTATAGAGACTTGTAGAAATATTAAGAAAGAAAGAAACTAATCTGTTATCGTTAGGTGGACTATTAAAAAACTTGATAACTGAAGCATTTTCGAAAGAAAGACCTTTCTTCTTTTAGGGTAAACTTACAGAAAATGTCCGAGTTACTGGGTTTCATGAATGGTGATCCACATTTTGGAGTGATACATTTATTCACTAGGTGGTTAATGTTTAGTTGTTTTTTCTTTCTCAAAAGTTAAACATTTGTTCGTAATTAAGAGTACAGTGTTTTTTGTTGTTGTTTTTTTGGGATGGGTGGGGGTGGAAGTCCGTGGTTAATCTCCATAATTAAGATGAGGGGGTGGTGTGTGTAAAGTAATTATAAATGAGGCAAAAAAAAGAAAGATATTATAAGAATATCTCGAGAAAAAGTTTCACTGTTTGAGTGATGATGTCATCGCAGTTGTGTAGAACTAGATGTCTGGGAAGGACAAACCAGCAGAGGTGTTTTATAACATAATGTAGGTGTGTAATTTTACACGAACTAGAGGTATACAACTTTGACCAAAAAGAAATAAAATAATTACATTAAAATGGTCTGACAGCTGTTCGATATGCTTCTGTTTTGTTGCTGTTGTTGACATAATCACCACTTTGTTTTTAAAATCTTTCTGTTTGCTCGTAGAAATAAAATACGATTTGGTTGCGATTCAGGAATGACTATAGTGTATGTGATGTCATCTAATTACATCTGGAGTTTTAGCAACAGGGATATAAAAAATGGAAAGATAATGACGAAAAAATATAACTTTTCTACGGTGCATCAGATATTTACCTAATTATTAAAAGATTTGCATAACCACGAGTTTGTGGCAGAACAATCCTACCATACTCGGTGTACGAGACAACTTTGATAGTGTATGGGAATGATGAAACTTTGAAGAATGGACGGCAACCTGAAGACGAATGGTGGAAGACTTTCGAAACGTCGTCATCTACACTTGTATCTCTACAACAGGCAGTTGCCGTCCATGCTACAAAGTTTCATCATGAGTACTCTGCCTAAACAATCTATCAAAGAATGTATGGGAATGTTTTACTCTTGAAACTTTGAGTTAGTGTGAATTATTACTCTTTACTTTTGATTCCTTTACCAAATTTAATACTGACAAATTTCTCTACGTGTATAATCCACGATATATTTAAGAGACGAGGCCGATAAGTTTTAATATAGGGAGTTTCTATGGAAAAACTGGTTAATTGTCGAGGCTGATAAGTTTTAATATAAGGAGTTTCTATGGAAAAACTGGTTAAGAGACGAGGCCGATAAGTTTTAATATAGGGAGTTTCTATGGAAAAACTGGTTAATTGTCGAGGCTGATAAGTTTTAATATAGGGAGTTTCTATGGAAAAACTGGTTAAGAGACGAGGCCTATTAGTTTTAATATAGGGAGTTTCTATGGAAAAACTGGTTAATTGTCGAGGCTGATAAGTTTTAATATAGGGAGTTTCTGTGGAAAAACTGGTTAAGAGACGAGGCCTATTAGTTTTAATATAGGAAGTTTCTATAGAAAACTGGTTAGATGTCGAGGCCGATTAGTTTTAATATAGGGAGTTTTATTGAAAACTGGTTACTTGTCGAGGCCAATTAGTTTTGATATAGAGAGTTCCCATATCAAATTCAATTTCTTTACACGATATTGTGAATTTTCCTACTATTAGTCTCTATACATCTTGGTTCTCAGGCAACAGTCCAAATACTTTGGTCCGATTTAATATACGATCTCGTGCTCTTGCTCCACTAGCCGCCTGCTGCCATCTAGGAGAACATTTGCTCCCCACAAATTCATTTACACACGCTAGTTTCTTTTCTTTCTTTTTTTTCCGCCCATACCCATCACGGTAATGGATATAACTTTATTAATGGTTAAAAGAGTAATAATTCGTGGCAACTGAAACTTAGTCCAAATGTTAAGGTGTGCACTTTAAGCCTCGATGATTTGATTACATTGGAGAAATGCGGGATGTTTCATCTTTATTTCTGGTATTATACATTAGCAAAGGGTAGAAATCCATTGTTAGGGTTGTAGCTTATTGTCCGTTCTGTAATCTCTTTTTTTCTTTGAGTTGCCTCTCAATGGCTCATCTGTAAGTCCGAAGATTTATATCACTAACAGCTTAGTGTCGATACCATACCCGTGTGATGGGCACAAACTTCGGCTTTTTACAGTTTTCGTCAATCATTCTTTGTGCCACCCCAAACACTTTTCGAAACAACAATAAAAAAAAAGAAAAACAGATTGCTTTATTTTATCCCAGTTTTATTGCATTTTGTTACGATTTATGTGTTTGCTATTACACACACGCTGTGTGCTCCTGCTTTGCTAAATAAATTTATGCTTTTTTTCACCCCTGTCACCGCTTAGGGTTCGAAATTAGAATGTTAGGTTTCACAATGTAATGCCACTAAGGCTCATTCTAACGAATAGCGTTGTTGCTGCCATCTTTAAGATAATTAAAAACTTTCAATTTTCATTTGAAGGAATTTCCGAATTATTTCTATAGATAAATTCTATTACTGCTACCTATTAGGTAAATGAGCATTATTTGCAGTGTTAATTTGGATAATCATTTGAATGGCTTCAAAAGAAAATACTAGCATTGCTACCTATAACATGAAAATCGAACTTTTTTTTTCCAATTTGCGTATGAATAAATATCTCAATGAGTTTTAAGGATGGTGTTACCACCTATAACATGAAAATGGAACATTTCCAATTTTCTTTCGAATAAACATGTGAATAGCTTCTGCTCTTTTCCCAAATTTCTTTAGTGCATCTCTTTTGAGCTTTTTCTTTTAGCTATTATTTATTTTGTTACAATTGTCACAAACATAGAAAGTTAGTTTGCCACTCATTCT
>NW_013665951.1:487702-509373 GCF_000517525.1 Limulus polyphemus | reverse complement strand
TCTTTTACCAACGACCGTCACATTATAACGCCCCCACGGCTGAAAGGGCGAGCATGTTTGGTGGGACGGGGATTCGAACCCACGACCCTCAGATTGCGAGTCGAGCGCCTTATCCACCTGGCCATGCCGGGCCAAGGATGGTGTTACCACCTATAAGATGAAAATGGAACATTTCCAATTTTCTTTCGAATAAACATGTGAATAGCTTCTGCTCTTTTCCCAAATTTCTTTAGTGCATCTCTTTTGAGCTTTTTCTTTTAGCTATTATTTATTTTGTTACAATTGTCACAAACATAGAAAGTTAGTTTGCCACTCATTCTGGCATTTTATTTAGCCTGCCTTCACTCCTCTTTTAAGCCCCCCAGTGGCACAGCGATATGTCTGCGGACTTACAACGCTAGAAACCGGGTTTCGATACCCGTGGTGGGCAGAACACTAATAGCTTATTGTGTAGCTTTGTGCTTAATTACAAACAAATCCTCTTTTAAGGCACTAACCACCTGCTGCCATCTAGGTGACAGTTTGCTAACCACAAACTATTTACATAAGCTTAGTTTTTTTGTTTTTTTTTCCCATACCCACCACAGTAATTGATATAACCTTATTTCTGGTTAAAAGAGTAATAATTGTGGCAACTGAAACTTAGTCCAAATGTTAAGATGTTCTCTTTAGGTTTTTTTTAGTCATTACTTGATGTTGTTCCAGTTATCACAAACTTCGGAAGTTAGTATTGCCACTCTTTATGAGTTGATCATTCTGACATTTTCCATAGCCAGCTCTGCCTTCCTTTCCCCACTTCCACTATTTCTTACGCTCTTCCCCTAGTCTTATTTCATGTGCCTTTGCTGGGTTTTGATCAGATTGTTCTTTACGTCATTGGTAGTTACCGTGGACTCTTGAAAGTTAGGGTTGTTGAAGTAAATCCTCTGAGGATCAGCCCTGGAGATTTCGTAACTCATTAATGTCTTTGTTGCTTCTTCATCATTCTTGTTTTTATTTCCTTTTTCTTTGCGGCATATTCGTTAGCTCTAAATAACCACACGTTTTAGGTAACTGGCAGCCACCATGGGTTTCAAAGGTCAAAGTTTCAAACATTTTGGGTTGAATAGCCTAGGAGCCCTGGTATTCGGTTTCACATCCTGGTACCTCAATGATCTCCATGTATTTTTCGGGGTCTTTGTTCTGAATTCTCTGAGAAGTCGATAAGCTAACCTTTCTGTTTACCAGGTTGGTAAACACATTTAACAAGCAACGAGTAAACGTCTGTGATGAATTTCGTAGCCATAAGATGAATGTGACTTTTCACTGTCTTATTTCGGAGATTAGAATTGCGGCCCCTGTAATGTACCTAATAAACTAATACATTAACCCTCATAACCAGTTTATCTAAACGTTTCTCAGTCCGAATGGTAATGCACAGGTCTTACCTGCTGGCCCTTTCCGAGTAAAGATGGCGTTGATCATTTATGCACCCATCTGATCGTGATTTGACTATTAAGCAGTGACGGACCTAGAGAGGGGCCCAGGAGGTTTGCCCCCCCCCCCCTTTTTGGTGACAATAAAAAAATGTGTATGCAAATGTTCATTTTATGTACTTCCAGACTCATCATGCTCATCTTTGATTTGCATTTATTTGGTAATGTACTTCCTTTAGCCGTATGCAAACGTATGCTGAATAGGGAGGAGGGAAGCCTAGTGAAGCCAATATAACCCCCTATAAGCGCTCGCTCGCGGGTCCCTTCGCGTCCTGTTGTTGCCCCCCCCCTTTTCGATCAACTCTGGATCCGCCACTGTTAAAATTTATTTTCTTACTTTTTGAAAAGTTAATTCCCCTGTTTTAACTTTCTTAGTTACTGATGCTATCTATGCTTTCTTATCATGACTTACTCATTCTTTCCGTTTATTTTTCTAGTCAACTCTCCGGCGATTTTTCTGGAATATAGGCTTTGATATTATCTCTATAGATGAACGCTGTTGAGCTGGTTTGTATCTCCACATTGGTGGGTCTTGTGGTACTGTAAATATTGCCTTGGTATGCTCGTAATATATAGGTAAGTATAAAGTATGTTCGATATGTTGTTGTTTGTAAGTTATCTTGAGACGAAAGCTACACAATAGGCTATCTGTGCTCTGTCCACTTCAAGGAATTGAACTCCGGGTTTTAGCGTTGTAAGTCCGTAAACTTACCGTTGACTTACCGGGAGACTGTTAGAAATATTCCTTTTTTTTTTCCTGAAAGTCGATAATCGGAAGTAACTCGATCAAGCCTCTGTCTATGATACTCTAGGGTAAATACGCTATTCTCAATCCTAAACAATACAAAGTTTGATTCTCAGTAGTTGAAAATGCTCATTCGCCTTTTACCTAAAAAGATGTCTGTACGGTTACCTCTAACATGGCTTTGCAGTTATCTAAGCTGGAACTATAGCGTGCACAAATACGACGTCGTCGTTAACTGTCTCAGCTAAGAATGAGGGCGCGTTTTTAACGCTCACGGATGTTCCAGCAAAGTTAGCACATGCATTTTGCTGTAGCTATTGCTTTAATACAAGTGTAGCTTATAAATCACACTTCATTTAATGTTATATGTGTATATGGAAATACCGATCCTTTTTTCATTCAACAAAACACAGAAACGCCTCCATCTTACTAGAACAATTCAAAATCAACAAATATACAATTTTCGCAATGTTCAAAGGTATACAGAGATGCAAATTAATTGCCCCCCCCCCTGAATACACACTTGACGTTTGCTCTTGAAATGACTACCCCCTTAATACTCACAACAAAGGTAAAAGTGTAGGCGCTCTACATATCACCAGTCTTCTGTAGTAAGTCGTACTGGATTTGGAAGATATAGTACGATTGACATGCTTTACATATTTTAATTCAGGAGTTCTTAGACTTTCTAATGTGATATTCTTCCATTGACCCACTCCGGAAACAAGAAGACTAGCTTGCTACTGTAGTTCGCCAGTTCTCGTGAATGATATTAAAATTAAATCGATGTAATAATAATAATAAATAAATAAACAGTGTTCAAATTGAATAAATAATGTTGTGTTAATAATTATTACCTATTGTATTTGTAAGTGACATAAATTAAACTGATAATAATTATAATTCACTTCCATAACCCGATTCACACCCTAAGAGTTGTTGTACATGAAAATTGATTTTATGTATGTTGTGTGTGTTTATAGCGTCTGAGCCACTTCTGTGTCTGTCGTATCCCACCCTGTCTGACGAGTTCTAGTATTGACGAAAAGCCTCGTCGGTTCTAGATGTTGCAAATGTAATAAGGTTGACATATAATAACATATTCTCTTCTGCTTTCACTCATGGGTTCTTAGAATTTGTAATATCTCAGAGACAGGAGTAGCTATCCAACAGCAAGATATTTTCACAGGACTGAAGAAAATGCGTGAAACTTAAACAAGATACAGCAGGTGAACTAAAAGTTGCAGCTGGTGTGGCCATTTACGATATCAATACAACACAATAACTTTAAAAAGCTGTTATTCATGATCTTAGCTTCGTATTTTATTTCTCAACATTTTCCATCTTGAATATTATTTATAAAATTTTTCGCGAAGCTACTTGAAGGCTATCTATGCTAGACGTCACTAACCTCGAGTTGATAGACAAGAGGGAAAGTAGCTAATTAACATCACTCACCACCAACTCGTGGGCTACTCTAATCGAATCGTAGTATTTGACTGTCACTCTTATAACACAACTGTGGGAACTATTATTCGCTGATTACCCTGTCCTAACAGCTGAAAGTGAGAAGAGGTTACAAACGCAAGTTAAAATGTGGTAGAAGAGTTTAGAAACAAGAGGCTTGAAAATGAATGCCAAACAACAAACAATCCGGAAGCCATGGTTAGTGCAAGGGATAGGAATAAGAAAGTTATGATCATAAATGTAAACGAGAAGCTTCTGGAACTGGCAGAAGACTTTAGATACTTTGTAAATACAATCTAAAGTGAAAGAAAAAGTGAGAAAGCTCTGAGGGATAGAATACAGGCGTTTTGGAGGAAATGGAAGGAAGTAGCCACGGTCATCTGTCACAAAAGATTATCAAGGGCACTGAAAGTCAAAGTGTATAAGACCACGATTAAACTGGTGTTCCTCTGTGGAGTCGAGACCTGGACCCTGAAAAAGAAAGAGGAAGGCTTAATGATAAAAACAGAAATGACAATGCTGAAATGGTTATTGGGAGTGTCGCTGAAAGAGAAGAGAACGGATAAGGGAATTAATGAAATTGAAGGAATCTGTGGAATAGAGGAAAAGGGAAGAGAAGCGAGGCTGAAGTGTCTTGGTCACGTGAAGAGAAGAGAAAAGGGACAAGTAATAAGGAGGGCATTAGAGTTGTCAATAGCCAGCAAGAGAAGACAGGGAAGGCCGTTAAAGTGTTGGAAGGATGAAGACATGTTGGAAGACATGAACGAGAAAGGAATTGCAGAAGACCTAACAATGAATTTAGATGATTCTAGGAGGGCAACAAGGGCGAAAGATAGCGACCTCTGCTAAATGGAAAAGCGAAAGAAGAAGAATACTCTTATAACACAAGTGCGGCCCCAAAATGCGGAGGGCATTTTTGCAGCAACGGGGAGCGAAAAATACATCCTCAGATTCACAGACCAGACATGCTAACCACTGGGTCACACCCGGCCCTACATTAATGTGCTAATTTAGATTAGTTCAGTTTACTTAAAGGTAAAAACCACGAGGTGACGCTTTCAAAGTTTATTAGCTGCTTCTCTGCTTTACCGCATTCTGGAAATAAAGTGACTTTCTTATATGTTGTTACATATCTTAAGCACTTGCTCCTTACGATTCTATCGTCCATCAAACAAAAAGTGTCATTACAATATCCAATTTGAATAATTTGGAAGGTTATTTAGATGTACTATATTTACTGTAAAACCTTTGTGTGTGTGTGTTCAGTATATGCCTGCGTATGCTAACATGAATATTTACAACACTGAGCAGCTGCTGGCGCTTACGTTCGATTTATTTTAGCTAATGAAAAACAAACAAACTAACAAAGAAAAACTGGTTTGTGATAGATTTTTGTTCATTTGTTGTTAAGCGCAAAGCTACACAATGAGCTATTTGCAATGTGCCCACCATGGATATCGAAGCCTTATTTTCAGCATTATAAGCCACCGAGACTTGCCACTTAGCCATTAGGGATTCTTTGTGTTACAACATTCTTTTTTTTTGTTGTTTTTCATTATCATACTGTCCAAGAAACCTTTAACTTGAACTACAACAAAAATGCGTTCGAATTTATAAGTCTGGTTCACAAATTGTTACCTTTTCACAGATTTGTTTATTATTATTATATTAATTTGAAGAATTAGCATGTTTAGTTAAAATAAGTTCAGTTTATTGTTTTGCTAGCTGAAACCTGCAAAACATTTACCGTCAAAATAGCATTTTTAGAATAATACAAAATAATTCTAATCACAGACACCGAAATATTAAATTCACTTGTCTTAAGCCTAATATTCGTTAAGCTATTATTACCAATATTCGATAAAAAGATAAATTAATACTGTGTATTGTGTACGTTTCTTGCATTAGTTTAGTTAGAACTAAACTTTACCATACATCATACTATCAATAAAAAACTTATAATGTTATGCTACTACCTAATTTTTGACCTTTTTAAAAAATTTGGTAAACTTTTAATACCTTGTCGTACAAAATATCTACAAAAGTATATATACATCCGCCTTTTGTCTGCATCCGTTTAAATGAAATGCGCGATCATATGTATTTAGTTAGTTAGTAATGTAACTGACAATTCAGGTGTGGAGAAAACAATTCTGGATTAACCAGTCAACTCAGAAAAGTGTGCAAAAAGCATGGCAGTGTTAGGAGGATTTGGGGGGCAGGAAAAATTTTGAAAACTAGGTGCTCCGAGATTGAATTTTGTGCAAATTTTACTAAAATTTATTGAAAGTATTAATTATTTGCAAACACTAATACAACAATAGGTACTCACCATAGCTATAAGCAAGCACGAGCATGTACACATGCGTATTATACATGCCATTTATTATGCATTGTTATACTGATTCATACATATTAATATAAGTCTTATCTATTTACCTAGAAACAATTTTTGCAGTTTTAAAAGACCTACAGTTACTGTCACAAAATGTTGGTCCGGCTTCTGCGCGGTCTGTCGGACCTGCTCCGGCGCACACGCGATTAGCTTTTTTAGATAACTTTTAATAATTGGATTTGTTTCAACCTTTTATCTTTTTTTTCATCGACCGTTTTTATTAATCAGGTAACACATCTTCATGAGTAGTGTCTACAATTTTTTTTTTATTTATTTGTTTGTTGTTAAGCGCAAAGCTACACAATGAGCTTCCTGTATTCTGCCTACCGCGGGTATTGGAACCATAATTTTAGCATTATAAGCCCCCTGACTTACTGCTGGGCCAACGGGGGAACACACAAAATGATTAATCATGAAAGTATAGAACTAAAAAGGTCTATACTTTCACAAAATTTAAAGACTTCCTGATTTACTTTAGAGGGATCGCAGATTACTATTTTTTTTCTGTCGATCAGTCTAACATTACACAACCACTGAGTCCGAAAATTATATTATACTAGCGATATATTTCATGTTGAAAAGATTTCCAAAGTTAATGGGCGAGGAGGTTAATGTGAGAAACTGGAAGATTTTAACCAAACAAGCTTTGAAGTATATTTTGATATAATTCACAGAACTGGCAATCACGCTACATTATATATATATCACTTAGAGTTATGTTTAACTGGTAGGTGAACGTTTGTTATCACTTAGATGTACGTTTAATTGGTGGATGGACGTATGTCCCATGTTTGGATTATATACAGGTCACGCAATAAAAGGGCCTAGCATGGTTAGGGCACTTGAGTTGTAATCTGTGGGTCTCGGGTTCGAATACCGTCAGCGAACATACTCGCTCGTTTGGCCGTTGGTACGTTAAAATGTGACGGTTAATCCTACTATAAATTCTTTGGTAAAGAGTAGCCCAAGAGTTAGCGGTGGGTGGTGTTGACTAGCTGCCTTCCTTCTAGTCTGGGCCTGGCATGGCCAGGTGGTTAGGGAGCTCGACTCACAATCTGAGGGTCGTGGGTTCAAATCCCCGTCTCACCAAACATGCTCGCCCCTTTCATCCGTGGAGGCCTTATAACGTGACGGTCAATCCCACTATTCGTTTGTAAAAGAGTAGCCCAAGAGTTGGCGATGGGTGGTGATGACTAGCTGCCTTCCTTCTAGTCTTTCACTGCTAAAATAGGGACTGTTAGCGCAGATAGTTCTCGTGTAGCTTTTCGCGAAATTCATAACAAACAAACAAACAAACTTTCTAGTCTATCACTTCAAACTTAGAGACTTCTCGCGCAGATAGCCTTCGTGTAGCTTTGCGCGAAATTTAACAAACAACGTTAGGTAATAAAAATATAAAAATGGTTAAATTACTCGGTCACATTATATGCATTTATTAAACATTATCAAACAGGGTAAAGGTTTTTTTTAGTATGTTATCTTTTATTAGAAACAAAGCGCTATATATCTACTTGTTTATTTTCGATAAATTATTTTGTAAGACAAATCGAGGCCTGTGAATATGTAAGATCTGGAAGTGATTCATTACATGGTTTCGTCGTTAGTTCTCAGTAGAACAATCCATTCCATTCTTTCAATGACGATATTTTTAATTAGTTTTAATACGTTTTCATTTTTTAATGTTTTTGCTTAGCTTGTTTTATCAAACCGCAATTTGCCTTTGCAGTGTAAATGGTTGACAAAATCACTTTCCATATTCAATTTATAGTAAACATCGCTATTAAACAGTAGAAGTTGTAATTGTGGCATGTGATATGAATTAAATCCCTTCCTGCCCTTTTCTTCGAAATCAATGCACGTGACCAAATTAAATCTCTCGTTTAGTGTATCGGAACGTGAAATCAAATGGTTTAAGTTTGGATTAACTGTCTTGCCATTATTGATAGACGGCTAACAAATGAAAAGTTTATACAGCATTGTGGCCACTGTTGTAAATTTTGATGCTAGTGACCTCTGATAAAACATCAAATATAAATGCAAGAGTAGTATTCAAGAAATTACATCGGTCTCTCAATACCATGCTCGTTTTCAGCACGAAGTAGGCGCGTCATTACCTCACCCAATCACATTCTGTGGACGTCAAACTTCCGACTAGGCCTGGAACTGTGGAAGGAAGCGTTAGTGCCACCCAGGAAGTTTGTAATCGCGCGTCCCTCTCCAGAGGCAAGCGTATCATGTTGGGTAAATGATGATGTTGCCAACCACCACATTCGGATTATTTTGAAAATGGAGAAGACTGTGTGAAAACTAGGCTTACTTACAGGATTTCAGTGTGAGAACAAGAAATGAAGTTTTTATTGTGAAAGGTCCATTGAAATCAAACCTCAAAATATGTCATATCGTGGAGTGTGGTCCTCCATCGTACGTCGGAGGAAATATGACGTTCGTAAGTTGCATAATTTTATGCACCGTGTTATGCTAGACGTATCTAGAGAGATAGAGTGACATAAATATTGATAAGTTGATGTATAGATGATAATCTGTAGATATAAAAACGAAATGTGTGTTTTATACAACAAACGGACTAGATATGCATAATGTCATAAATCAATATATATATATAAACTAAATGCTGTAATGATTAGAATGTATTGAAACGTCAGTTAGGGATACTCTCTGCTAAAGGTGCTTTCAGCCACAACATCGATAATATAATACAAACAATTAAGAAAAAAATGTGTTGGTAAGGTGCGCATATATGTATGCCTCCGTCCTCCAGTGGCTCAGCGCAAGTCTGCGTATTTACCACGCTAAAAATCTGGTTTCGATACCCGTGGTAGACAGAGCCCATTGTATAGCTTTGCACTTAAAAGCCAAACAGCGCAGATGTGTATATGTTTATAAGATAAATAATGAACAAGTTGTTTAATAAATAATAATAAATTACAAATTAAGCGAAGCATTTCAGGATGCTACTAGGAACTTAGGATCGTTCATTTAATTGCAGTATTGTTATAAAACGCTTGATTAAAAATAAAAACAATAATACAGAAGATTAACACGTTTATTATGTTCAACTTATGTAAGCGAAGGTCATGCGTGGTGCACGTGAAAATAGGTACAATTTGTAATGGTATCAATTTTCATAATAAGGAGTTCTTTTTTTTCCTAAACTTATTTTTTTTTCAGCTTACTTTTTTATTACAATATTTAAATTTTCGCAAAATAATTGAAGCTATAATTGTTATAGTTGTTACGATATTGAGGATCTCATGATCTAATATTTTTCCCACTCCTCATTTTTCTACGGTTATGCACGATAAAAAATAGTACCTTCACTCTGGCCATAACAGCTTGGTAATAAAAGTGTTTGTACACTAACTGGATAAAGTGGCAAGGGAAGGGTCACATGCCTCTTCTCTCTTATGTGTTAGGCGCCTGTGACTCTGGCAGGTTTAAACTAATCCAATCTCAAGTTATGGACTTATTTATATATTCCATTCATTACCACAAATTGGGTCCCCATATTACATCGCATTGAATAATTTTGTGTTTCTAACCTGTCACAACACTCACTGTAAAGTACTTAGGGCAACAATTAGTGGAATTAATTGCAATGTTGACTGTATTTTGTTTGAATTTTTGTGTGTGCATGACTCGTATAAAAGCATAGGCCCACAATCAGTTTGATTTATAAATATCTTAGAAAAAAAGAGTTTAAAAATCCCACGATACGGACTCCATTGATAATTCTAAGATTAAACAGTGTGTTCTTTTCTTTCTCGCCGTCGACTTTTATTATTGGTATAGGTTGTAGCCCTACTTGGGGATAGAGAGAATGGATGAATGAAACATGATGACTTTTTATTTTCTTACTATGCACGTGATTTCACGTAAGCGTAGGAACTGCACAGCGCACTGTTAAAAATGTAATACGTGGTGCAGAAGCACAGATCGAAACAGATTATTGCACTTACTTTAGCTGTATGCATTTTAAACTCGGTTTCGGTACTTTCGCATCGCCTTGAAAGTTCTTACTGAAGTTATCACGTGAGGAATTGTATACTATCATAATAAGAAACAGTTATTTATATTACTACACACACAAGAAGAGAGACCTTTGTGAACTTTTGAAGTTTTTTTGTTGTTGTTGTCTATGAATTCGGTGATTTTTTTATGCCTTCTCTGTTACGGTTTTGGGAGTTATTATTTTTTTCCCCACATTTAATCGTGTTTTAGAATATTTGTTTCAAAATATCCAATATCGTGGCTTGATTACACAAGCAGCGGGTACAGTTGAGGGAAAAAAAATTATGTAAACGCAGGGTTGACCTTCAGTGTGACCTTGCCCTTTGACCTCCGTTCACATAAATGTCATCTTCATCTCGTTGTGAAGTGATATGGAGTTTAAGCACGCTACTCGTGTAGTGGCTACCATAAGCAACCACATTTTTACCACTACGACACTGAACGCAGGTGAACAGTTCAACCGGGGATTTATTAGACTTACAACATAATACATGTATTGTATACTGTCGGCTCTTTTGCCTCACGTGGGTTACAACATTGTTATATAACAATAAATTAATGCCTGTATAAAAATGACGGATTATGTATGCATTTATGTTTTTCGTTACTACGCACAGGTAAATTAGAATAAATTGTGATATGAGGTTTTAGCACGTGTTATACCACTCGTTTTTGTTTTGTTTGTAGTTAAGTACAAAGTTGCACAATGGGCCACCTATGCTCTGCTCACCATGGGTATCGAAACTCGGTTTCTAGCGTTGTAAGTCCGTAGACTGGGCCACTGGGGGGTATATCACTCGGATACAGCTGTCTTGAAGACGTTTCGCAACGAAGTTACAAATTAGGTCGCTAATGAAAGAAGTTTTTGCAACAAGTTATAAGCTTTCACATTTTACCTAAATCAACGTATCAATCAAAGCTACACAATGGGCTCTCTCCATCAGTGAGAATCAAAACCCGGATTTTAGCGTTTAAAGTTCACAAACTTACCGCTGACCCAAAACATATAGACACATTAAAAACAATTTAATATGAATAAAACTGAAAGGTAACGTCAGGTATAAATTGTGGTCTCGAAAAAAAATTAATTGACACAGAATGATAGGCTTAATAAACTTCCATATATTAATCAAAAAAATTTTTTTTCTTAAAGCTGATAGAATTAGTGATGCCAAAAGCAAATAACATGTGGGAAAAAAATGGTATTTTATTTAAAACTATAAAATCCATGTGGCGTTTCCAAGTGTTAATACATCAACAAGGAATGCACAAAAATATAACAAGGGCGTTACATGTAACAATCATCAATAAGGGATGGTTGCGTTCCAAACAGTGACATAAGTATGCTCCTGCAATTGCGGGGGGGGGGGGCATCTTTTGTAGTTACGCCACTGACAAATACCATAACTTCTCAGCTAATACAAAACAGAATATATAATAGATCAAATATATACCAATTACTATGGTGCTGTAAAGTATACCCTGAGATTATAAAATCTGTATGTTTTCATAAGACTTGGCTGAAAGCCTGGTTTTAGCCTACCTTAAGATTTCATTGTTACACACCACGTGTGAGAATTTTTAACACAACTCCAATAAATCAATACAGCAGAAGACCTGTACGTATAGGACCAGTGTCTCAAGTGAAGATGAGCCCAGGGAACCTGCTCTCTACCCCCCCAGCTAAGAAAATTGCTAAGGAGGACCTCCTAGCTACATGGAACAAGGGCTATGGGGTTAATTAAAAGTCTGTAGACGAACTAAACTGACTAGCATATAATTATACATAAAAACTGCTCTTCATAGGGCAAGATTGAAATTGTGGCTTACCATCCACATTAAGGGTGGACCTGTGAGAGATGGGCGTGGCGAACTTTTTACCTTATCACGCAATTTCTGGTTGTCATCAAAAACTAATGGCAACATTTTCGTTTCCGATATGCAGTATATACCTAAAAAAAATCTTTTATTGGATAGTTTATTTTTTTTAAATTTGCTAAGAAGAGTAACCGAGTGTGTTAGGCACTGGTGTCCCCAGCTCCAGTTTCCAATTTAACCACTGTATCGAATCGCTCAGCGACCCTCGGTTTTTACCTATACGCTACTGTTTTCCCTAAAAAGGCACGTGGTCAGAGAGTTAATTCGTCACGTGTAATACCTAAACTAACATGTGACGATAGTAAATCAAATACTTGGTCTCCGAACTTTCCTTGAACTGCAGATTTATATCTGTATCAACTAAAGTTATACGTTTTATTGCGTTATATACGTTATATATATATAGTTACGTCTATTCATGATTCGTGGTTCAGTTAAATTCATTATTGAAAATAATAATTGGTATTCATATCATGCACATGCTTAGCACATCGCCAATATATTTGTTCTGTTTGTTAATAAGCACAAAGCTACACAATGGGCAATCTATACTCTGCCCACCGTGAGTATCGAAACCAAAGTTTTAGCCTAATAAGCCCTGAAACTTGCCGTTGAGTGCTAGCCAATAGAAACAGGCAAATCTACGTCAGTCTTTTTTTGTTGTTGTCCAAAGCAACACAAACAGCTTTCCGTACTCTGCTCATCGTGGGTATCTAAACCCGAGTTTTGGCGTTATAAGCTCCCAGATTGACCGCTGAACCAGCAGTAGAGATCGCCAGTAGAAGCAGACATATATGTCAGAATCGAATATGTCGTTACGAGCGTTAATACATGATAAACGTTTTTTTTTTTTAACCATGAAACATTTTTAAACTCGAGATGTGTGGAAGAGATAGTTATTTCTATCCTTGTACCAGAAAAATAATTGAACTATTTATTTTCACATTACACTCCATAAAACAAAAATTCTCTACTTGGAGTAATACTCCTCAATATTGAGACCGTATTTTTCGGTGTATAAGACGCACTTTTTTACCCCAAATTTTGATGTCAAAATCTGTTTGCGTCCTATACACCGAAGGTATGAATAATATATATGTATATATATATACGATATACACAAGCCATGTGTAAATATATTTAAATAGGCATGCATAGTTTACTTCAATTGAATGTGTTATTTATAACAATAGTAGTTTTTTGTTTCTTTTAAAAACATAACTATTTATAATTCTCCCCCAATAATAAAAAAACAAATTACAGTGAAAGCAATGAAGATTTTGAAGGTTTTGAACCAAACTAAATAACAGTAAACCTTTTTTTGATTTACGGTATTTTCTTATTTTGATGTTTTGAGCGCTTTTGTGTTTAAAACAATATATACTACTTTTTAAAGTATCAAATTGAATTTTTGTTCAATAAAAATCTTTCAAATGCGACTGTAGCTCCCCCCCCCCAAACTTTGTCTTCAAAATAAGGGTGCGTCTTATATTCCGAAAAATATGGCAGTTTTTTACGGGGGGAATGGAGGATGGGGGGGGGGGTGTTATACACAGATTTAACAATAGAATAATAACAACAACAAAAAAAAAAACGTTTCGAAGTCTATACTGTTTCGAGACTACTCGGAATTAGCTTTGAAAAAAAAAATCTGATTGAAACGTTATAACCCCCCAGTAGCACAGTAGTATGTCCGCGGACTTATAACGATAGAAACCGGGTTTCGATACCCGTGGTGGGCAGAGCACAGATAGCCCATTGTGTAGCTTTGTGCTTAACTACAAACAAAAAAATTATTCCTTTGTTTTTGTATAAATGGCATACTGTCGCATATACGCAGAATTTTTTTTTTTCGTTCGGCATTTCTTGATAAAAGCCATTGAGAAATTTACTAATGACGTGACAGTGAATTGTGTCGCGTGTTCGGGAAAAGATTATCGAGATAACGTGACTTTTGGAAAATGACTGCAATGCGCGCGCGTGTTTGTTGACGGTAGAAGTATTTTACTGCAGCTTTACCGTATCTTGGGGCCCCCTTACAAGACAATTCTTGGAACTATTTGGAAATATCCGGACACGTGATCTTAGCGTTTACATACAAATTACATGTTATACGAAACTAAGTAATCTTTTATAGGCAGGGAATTAATAATACACAAGATTATACTCAAAAACTTCATGTTATGTGCAGACATTGTTGAGGTTGATTATGTGTCTATAACATTTATAAAATTTGCCGAATGTTTTAATAAATTAAAAAAAAACATTTAAACATATGACTCAAATACTCCCCCTGGATCACGAACTTTAGTGTAACATTATAGTAATATTTGTTGAATATTTAGAAATCGGTTAGATGTCATAACAAACCGATGATATTTCAAATTTTGAAGTTACTTTACGTCATACCTGGCTAAGTTAAAATATGAAACAAAAAATTATAAAAAACTGATAAATCAGAAGCGTTCCTCAATTTGAAGACTTATAACGCAAAAAATCGGGTCTAGATACCCGCAGTAGGCAGAGCACAGGAAGCCAGGGACAGTTAGGAAGGGGTTTGCTTGGGCAAAAGCTACCCCAAAATGCCTACTGTTAAGGCTAGTTCAATTGCTAAATACTACAGTATATGTGTGTGTGTGCCCACAAGATGCAGAGTTCACCCCCTCACTTTATTGTCCAGCTAATCTCAGACCCCTCATTGAGAAGAAGTTGGTGTCTCCCCTGCAGATAACTCATTGTGGAGCTTTGTACTTAACGGTGTACATTCTTTATAGTGGGGCGTATGAGTATGTTTGTTTGTTTGTAATTACGCACAAAGCTACACAATGGGCTGTCTGTGCTTTGCCCACCACGGGTATCGAAACCCGGTTTCTAGCGTTGTAAGTCAGCAGACATACCGCTGTGCCACTGGGGGCCTAACTTTATATAAAAGAACTAATTGGACTTAGAAGGCGTGGGAAATTTTTTACCTTTAGCAAAGTACAGGATAACAATTTCACCTTAGCTAACAAAGCTGTTCATATTTCTATAGTTTTTACTTGTATTCACACCAGAATTAATTATCTAAGGGAGCTGAACTAAAGGGAATTATTAATGATCCTAAATCAAAGTTCACGTGTTCGGTTAATTTCAGTACTGTAAGAATACGGTATTTAAAAAAAAACACTTGAAAACAACGCACAAGCTAGTGTCACGTGTTTTACTTACACACACATAAGCTAGTGTCACGTTTTTTACTTTCACACACATAAGCTAGTGTCACTTTTTTTACTTTTACACACACAAGCTAGTGTCACGTTTTTACTCTTACACACACAAGCTAGTGTCACTTTGTTTACTTTCACACACATAAGCTAGTGTCACGTTTTTTACTTTTACACACACACTATTTAGTGTCACATTTTTGTACTTTAACACACACTAGTTAGTATCACATTTTTGTACTTTAACACACACACATAAGCTAGTGTCACTTTTTTACTTTAACACACACTAGTTAGTGTCACATGTTTGTACTTTAACACACACACAAGCTAGTGTCACTTTTTTACTTTAACACACACTAGTTAGTATCACATTTTTTTACTTTTACAATTCATCTTTACTTAGGTGTCTGTCACAGCGGATCTTATATAAGAGACTTCTAGAAGATTTGTGCTGTATGTATATTTACTCTGTCACAGCGGATCTTATATAAAAGACTTCTAGAAGATTTGTGCTGTATGTTTATTTACCATGTTTCTCTTTCCAAAGCCTCCGAAGACAATAACACCAAAAGACACACCATTCAAGTGTCGTCCTCTCCTAATCTACGACTAAGCCGGCTGTCGTCAGGTAAATGAAAAAAAAATATATATTATCAGACCGATTAAGTAAGATTTTTGATATTTACATATTTTTAACAGGATTTGGCCTTTTTTGTAAAATATTTAGTTGCTTATTTACCCAAAGTCTAACTGTATCAAATTACTGTAATTTCTTATTGTACGTATTTTTGAAAAAAATAGCCGTTTAAATAAAAAAAAACAACTTTTGTCGACTTTTCTTCCCAATCAAACCTGATTTGTTTTTATTAATTCTGAGAATGGTGAGCTGTATAGATACAGAAACGTCGTTCTAAATAACGAAAAGAAGACTTATTGATTGGTATAAAGTTTGATTAACTAACGAAAAAATGCGTAATATCTGAAAGAGACTTTTAAAAAATTCGCTGTTCTCCATAGTCTACTTGTAGTGAATTATAAACTTGGTATAACTGCCCTTGACTAGTTATTAACTACATGTATGTACAGTCAAACAGTGGTTAGTGCATTATTGCCCAATGTTTAACAGCATTCATTATACATAATCTAGTTGTATTAATAACTCTGTAATCTAGCAATATTTAATAACTTACTACCCGTGGTTAATGTTCTGTGCTGCAGACTGCAAGGTTCAAACCGAGATCCACACTTTCAACTGTGGTTTTTTGGGGGTTTTTTAATGAGTGAAACAGATGATACGTCCCTCTGTTCATTTAAGAGTAGCCGCATAGGCGAATGACGCTCCTGACTGTCTGTCCTCTCTCAAGTCAACAGTTCTAAACATGGAATAGCAGTGTCTAAATCTTAAGCGATCTCTGAGCTTTCTTCAACCCATGTATCACGTAAGATGTCGTCCAAGGTGTAGTTACTAACGTATTACCTATAATATGTATTTAGTAACTTATTACCTGTAATTTAGCTGTCTTTAGTAACTTATTACCATTTAGTCTAGCTGTACTTACTTATTGCCTGTGATCTAGCTGTGTGTTGTAATTTATTATCATGTAATCCAGCAGTGTTTAGTAACTTATTACATATATATATATAATATACCTGTATTTATTAACTTACTACACATTATCCAGGTGTATTTAGTAACTTGTTATCCGTTATTTAGCTGTATTTAGTAACTTACTACCAGTTATATAGCTGTATTTAGTAACTTACTACCAGTTATATAGCTGTATTCAGTAACTTACTACCAGTTATATAGCTGTATTCAGTAACTTACTACCAGTTATATAGCTGTCTTTAGTAACTTACTACCAGTTATATAGCTGTATTTAGTAACTTACTACCAGTTATATAGCTGTATTTAGTAACTTACTACCAGTTATATAGCTGTATTTAGTAACTTACTACCAGTTATATAGCTGTACTTAGTAACTTACTACCAGTTATATAGCTGTATTTAGTAACTTACTACCAGTTATATAGCTGTATTTAGTAACTTACTACCAGTTATATAGCTGTATTTAGTAACAGTAGTTTATTACCCATGTTTCAAAACAATATTTAAAACTATAAAAAAATATATTGTTCATTTTCCTAACACTCCATCAATACAGTTCTTACAGTGCTTGGTGCAACTGAGACAATATGAAGCACCTTTGATCTGTTACGAGGTGATAATGAAATATATGTTCTTAAAGTATTTGATAAGATTTTACAATAACGACATATTTTATTCTTTCTTTTTTTTTATCGGAATTAATTTTGTGTTTAAGCCTAGTTTCTTAGTCAGAAGATATTTATTATAATTTCTGTATTTAACCTTATCGGTTTGTTAAGCACATTTTTCTAAATCATTTAAGCACCAAATTCTAGTTTCATACATTTGTTGATTAGTAGTAAAAAATAAATAGAAATACTATCAGTATTGCCCTTTAATCCCACTAAGTTTTTAGGTTATACCTCCTATGCATTTGACATAGAAAATATATTATTTCCCACAATATATATATTGGCGAGTTCAGTGTTGTAAGAAGACAGAAACATAAAATTGCCTAAGGTGATGTATCAACTAGGACACATCGGTAGTGAACGTCACGAAGACAAATCGGTAATTAGAGGGATAACACGTAGAATTTAACGTAATTATACGAAGATAAACACAATAGACCTAATTGCAAACAGGGAAAACGTGAAATACGCTAGATCATATTTTGTTGACAAATAACGTACACGTTTCACAGACTTTGCTTCATCACTTTAGTGCCAGGAAAAGATCAATTTACAGACGTACTGGATATCTCCCCCCCCCCCCCAAAATTCCCTCTACAAGGCAAACATCCTATAGGTCAGTTAATGACGTTCATTGGGTACGATTACATTACGCAGATGCTTAAACCAATCACGTGATCTTTATACGTATGTATACTTTAGATATAGTTCACGATCATACATTTATGTAGTTCCTATATATTTACGCCTGATTAATGACTTCTTTCCCATACCAAACGCAATCAGAACAACAGTGAGAAAAACTGTGATCTTCATCGTCGATGGTAACGATAAGAGCACTTGGTAATTGGCTTGTGTGCATATAAATTAAAAGTTACAACTTTACTGACTCGAGGATCAGGTTCATGTTGTCTGATAAGTTGGAAGATGTGGTTTTACAAGTCTAGAAATGTGAACATACTTACATGGTTCGTAATGACCGATTATGGAATTTTAATGCAACCAGAGGACAATGTTAATTTGATATACACTTTCAAGGACACGCGTATATAATTTCAACCCTATCTCGAGGACTTGATGTATGTAACACACCCTTACAGGGGCAATGTATGTATGAAATCGCAACGTTATCAAAGACTAAATTAAGATGAACACAATGACATATGTTTGTTTGTATGTTTGGTTTTTTTTTAATTTCGCGCAAGGCTACACGAGGGCTATCTGCGCTAGCCGTCCCTAATTTAGAAGTGAAAGACTAGAGGGAAGTCAGCTAGTCGTCACCACCCACCGCCAACTCTTGGGCTACTATTTTACCAATGAATATTGGGATTGACCGTCACAATATAACGCCCCCAAGGCTGAAGGGGCGAGCATGTTTGGGGGAACGGGGATTCGAAACCGTAACCCTCAGATTGCGAATCGAGCGCCGTAACCACGTGGCCATGCCGGGCTCAGTGACATATGTATAGAATTTCAACTTTACTCGAGGGCTAGACGAATATAACACACTCTTACAGGGGCATATATATGTAGAATCTCAAAGTTATGTCGAACACTAGAGATGTAATACACAAAAAGATACATGTATGGAATTTCAACCTCGAGGCCTAGACGAATGTAACACACTCTTACGATGGAATTTCAGCGATAATTTGAGAATTGGATTTAAGTTATCTACGCTTGCAGAATCCCGTGTATGTACGTTCAACATCAATATAAAGAGCCAAATTTACGTAAGCCACTGTTGGGCGAACTGCTATATAATATTTGACTGTCGGTTTGAAAATGAAGTTAGGTTCTAGTGTAATGCTCGATCAGTGCTTTTTGTGTGGAGTCCAAAAGGCTGATACACGATTACTGTTAACGCGAGAAATACTTCGCTTTAAGTGTCTTGTAACTGGTTCACAGTGGTGAATCGCTCTGCTTCGAGACGCGTGAGCAAATTATTAGAGTCTACATGTTCTTAGTTATTACCAGTTCCATCTTTATCCTTCTAACTACTACGATGGAAAAAGGTTGATAAGTATAGAGAAGTTTTTTATTTCATACTTATCATAACATTAAGAAATACGGAAGGTTGGTTTTTAGAAGAGCCACATACACATGTTAACTCAGTACCGTGGCGCCATGGGCGACATATTCGAACCTATATTTTTGGTTAATTAACAGCGAGTTCATGACCGTTCGAGAGTGCAGTGCTGCCATTTTGTATAGTTGGAGTACGTGAGAAGCTTTTCCGAAGAGAATAATCATACACTGAGATTATCAAACAGTGTAGCGTCAACGAACACAACATTTCGAAGAAGGAGGTCTTTAATGTCCCCCATGGAAGCAGAAAAAACCCCTGAGTATTTAGGATAGCAATGGGCTCAGAAACCATATCCCAATCAGGATCAATCCCCTCACCTTCAAAATAAAGCCAATATTTACAAAAGAAAAGCCACCGATCCAAAAACTCCTAACGACGAAATTTGGTACCACTAACAAGACAATAAAGGAAGGGCTGATACTGACGAAAGTTTACAAACTAAACGTTAACAAGCTTCCAAGTCAAAAGCTGTTTTCATGACAAAGATGGTCGATACAGAAACTGGAATCACAGCAACCTCATTGGACAAAATACCTATCAAGTCCTCCGATGCAGTTTTAACGGACTTTTATATCTTTGGTTTAATAAAAACGTAGCCTTGTAACCCGTCTCCTACATACAGTAGGAGGTCTAAGGAAATGTTATCATCTTTCTTCGCAGAAGCTTATTACAATGGAAACTGTGGGTGTCGTAAATTGTGGTAATCATGGTCACGATAATAAGCACGACCGCCATTGGAGGAAGTGGTTCCCAGGGCAGCAAAAGACCTAATATATCATTCTCATGAAGTAAGATTAACCCTCTGGAGTAGAATATAATGTAAATAAACTATTATACTATATAAATACTATGAAATGTAGTCAATATTTACTGCAATTACTTTAAATCAGAGGTTCTCAAATTTTTTTGCTAATGGACCACCTACTTGTTTTTTCTTTTATCTTGCGGACCCCAGTGAAATCTATATACTATATTGCCGTTTCCTTTCAGCAATTATGCAACAATTCTACGGACCACCTGAAGGGAGCAGTGGACCGTCTGTTGTCCACGAAATACAGATTGAGAATATCTGCCTAATTTGATTTATTGGGACGACCTTTAAAAAGAGAAAAGAAAATGTCAATAAAAAGACATAATTTCTTTCATTTTCGTTATTTTAATTAGATTGATTGTTTGTAATTAAGCCCAAAGCTACACAATGGGCTATCTGTGCTCTGCTCACCACGGGTATCGAAACCCGAATTCTAGTGTTGTAAGTCCGCAGACATACTGCTGTGCCACTGGGGGGCATTCTAATTAGAGAAAAACAAAAAAAAACTTGAAGATTAACAAACACATCCGCCAGTCCATAAAGAAGTACGCTGAGAGCCTCAGATCAATCTGACAGGACAAGGAGACAAGAATCACACCAAACGAGACTTTTATAAATAGAGGAAAGAGGAACACTCACATGTGTATCTTCTGATGTTCCTTTAATTTCGCCCCCCCCCCCAGTGGCAGAGCGGTATGTCTCCGGACTAACAACGCTAGAATCCGGGTTTCGATACCTGTGGTGGGCAGAGCACAGATAGCCCTTTGTGTAGCTTTGTGCTTAATTACAAACAAACAAGTATACTTTAATTACATATATATATATATATGCCCCCAGTGGCACAGCGGTATGTCTCCGGACTAACAACGCTAGAATCTGGATTTCGATACCCGTGGTGGGCAGAGCACAGATAGCCCATTGTGTAGCTTTGTGCTTAATTACAAATAAACTATATGTATATATACAACTAATAAAACAAATTTTGAAAAAAATAGGATGATGTAGGTATGACAATGCCAAAAAAAGTACAGAAAACAAGGATGAACAAAACCATACAAAAATCCCTACATAAGTAGAAAAACTCTTATCTACAAGTAAATGTTTAATTATTTTTCACTTGCATGAATTCAGGTTTGAATAAAAGCATTTAAACTGAATAATGCTGTAAAGTCTTACAATGACTAATTCCCATAAGCTTGTAACATTGACTCAATAGCTACTTATGTAGGGATTTTTGTATGGTTTTGTTCATCCTTGTTTTCTGTACTTTTTTTGGCATTGTCATACCTACATCAT
>NW_013665951.1:483629-486877 GCF_000517525.1 Limulus polyphemus | reverse complement strand
ACAAGTAAATGTTTAATTATTTTTCACTTGCATGAATTCAGGTTTGAATAAAAGCATTTAAACTGAATAATGCTGTAAAGTCTTACAATGACTAATTCCCATAAGCTTGTAACATTGACTCAATAGCTACTTATGTAGGGATTTTTGTATGATTTCATGTATTCATCCTACCTTGTTTCTGTACTGGCATTGTCGTCTCTACATCATCCTTTTTTTTAAAAAAAAAAAAAACGTTTTTATTACTTCTTTCCCCTCTCTTTTTAAACAATTGAATATTAATGAATGACAGTCACTATGAGTTGTCTTGATGGACATCATGTGTTGAAGTTAGTGAAAGGCTATACTACTTCTGCACTCCTCAGATTAAGATGTAACATTTTGGTGTGTAAATCATTTCAACAACTTCAAAAGCATTGGTGAACTAGCCATTCTGACGTCAGAATCAGAATAGTCATCACTACATTTGGTTGTTGTGCTACTCGCGATGTTTTTTGGCTAAACTGAAGGTCTTAATAGCTTTCGAAAATCTACGTTAGGTGTATATAAAAGTCTCTTAAATTGTTATAAGAGAGATTAGAGACTATAATGAGCAATAAGTAATATGTGGCGGCCATTTTTTTTCTCGACCCCCACCCTACATACTGAGCACTACCCTGCTTAGTCATTTATATATACATTTATTATGAAATATCACAAAATTTATAAGAACGATGTGAGCAACTTGCTTTTTTTGTATCATAATGGACTTGTTCATAGTCTAAGTAGTATTACGTTTTTGTCTTTAAAACCACAGAGTACATATACGTAATACAGGCGGTATAACGTTTTTCACCATAGTGAACATGTATGTAATCCAGGTGGTATAAAGTTTTTGACCACAGTGGACATTTACGTAGTACAAGTAGTATAACGTTTTTGACCATAGTAGTCATTTATGTAATACATGTGGTATAAAGTTTTTGACCATAGTAGGCATGTACGTAATCCTGTAGGTATAACGTTTTTTGATCATAGCGGATATATTCGTAATACAAGTGGGTAACGTATTTAAAAAAAAAAACACAATGGACATTTATGTAACCCAAGTGCTATAACGTTTTCTTTTAGACCATTGTGGAGAGATGCGTAATCTAAGTGAGCAATGTACTTCGTTTTTGGACCATAGTGGACTTAAGAGTAATCCAAATGGTTAACGTAATTCGTTTTTGACTATAGTTGATATTTGTATAATCCAGACGGAAAACCATATTTGTTTTCTTTTTTCATTTATTTTAAAGTTGACATGTGGTCAATCCAAGTGGTTAACATTATTTTTTTTACCACAGTGTTATTTACCTTCTGAACGTAAATTTTTGTGTTGTTGTTTTTTTTGTCAATAAACCGCGCGATCGTTTTGTGTATACTATAATCATTTCTTGCATCTTGTAGACTTCTATGTAATTTTATTAAACTTTATACGTTTGTCTGTTTTAGCGCAAGGCTACACAATAGGCTGTCTGAACTCTGTCCATTACGGGGGATCGAACCCTAATTTTTAGCGTTGTAAGTACATAAACTATCGACGCCCCACTGGATGACATATATTCTGCGCACGTTACCCAGTTTATGAATGTGAGAATTAAGAGGATTTCCATATTATTATTTAGAATTACAATCACTGCGTTTTAATTCTGTACAAAGAAACAAAATCTCAACAATCAAAGTATCATAAAGGTAAATTTTATTTTTTCTATGTGTTACAGAATTAGGTCAATTGTTAAAAAGGTTAACCTCACACCAGTAGTTTTCCAACAGTGTTGTTGCTATTTATATTTATCGTTATAAAAATTAGTAAGTAAGATGATGTTTTACTGTAATAAAACAAACCACTATTGTTCTTAAAGCCAAAGGGCATAGCTCGCAAGTGGGTGGGTTTGGCTGGTTTCAAATATATATGTCTTTATAAAGAAAAACATTTCAAAACACAAGTTTCTCATATAATCTCCATAAAAAACCTATTTTGGAGTATTATGAGTTATAAATTGTGATGGCTGTTAAAACTGATCAAGGGAAACGTGGGTGGAATCTTTCGGTTTGCTTTGAATTTCGCGCAAAGCTTCACGAAGGCTATCTGCGATAGCCGTCTCTAACTTAGCAGTAATAGACTAGAGGGTTGGCAGCTAGACAACGCCACCCTACGCCAACTCTTGGGCTTTTCTTTTACCAATGAATAGCGGAATTGATCGTCATAATATAATGCTCGACTAAAAGTGCGGGACAGGGATTCGAACCCTCGACCCTCATATTGCCCGTTAAACACTTTAACCACCAGGCCAGGAAACTTTTGGAAAAGGGGGATAAAAATGGGTGGTGGATGTAGATAAAGAAGAAAAGCCGAGTCTGGTTCAGATTTGAACGAAAATAACGTAGATTTATCGTTGTCCCTGAGTATCTAGAATTTCTTATCCAAATAGTGACTGATATTACTGCTTCAACCTTACATCAAGCAACATGTTTACATAACACACAAACAGGTTTTAGAATATTAATAATGATAAAACTCCTGCTTTTTGACTTTTTAGAACATTAAATCGTAAAAGCGCCATGACCAGGTGGTTAGGGCGCTCGACCCGCAAGCTAAGTGTTTGTGGGTTCGAATCCCCGTCCTACCAAACATGCTCGGACTTTCAGTCAGGGGGCATTATAATGTAACGGTCAATTCCACTATTCGCTGGTAAAAGAGTAGCCCAAGCGTTGGCGGTGAGTGGTATGACTGCTAAGCTAGGGACGGCTAGCACAGATAGTCCTCGTGTAGCTTTGCGCAAAATTCAGAACAAACAAACGTAAAAACGGATTGCTACCAATAAGGCCCTAAAAATGTCCAATAGTTTTAATTGGGTACCGCGTTGTCTATAATTTATAAACAAAAAAGTCATACCTGACAATAAACATAGCCAACAGTATCGAATAAAAAGAAAGTAATGGGCATTAAAACAAAAAAATTAAAAACAAGAAAATTGATAAAAAAAAAAGAAATAAATTCAGCAATGCCTTCCTAACCATCTTTAAATAAATTCGCCATTAAATTTTCTGAATTTAAAAACACCGTAAAATTCTATAAATATACGAGTTGTCATTTAAAACAAAATGTAAAGGTGGCTGGAGCTAATCTAGATTTCAGACAGGTTTTAAGTTAAGAAAAGTAGATGAAAGATGTATATTTAAATTGTATTAGTCCAAATTACATAAATACGAAAGATTCATGGATG
>NW_013665951.1:476548-482629 GCF_000517525.1 Limulus polyphemus | reverse complement strand
TTGGTTTCAAATATATATGTCTTTATAAAGAAAAACATTTCAAAACACAAGTTTCTCATATCATCTCCATAAAAAAACCTATTTTGGAGTATTATGGGTTATAAATTGTGATGGCTGTCTATCGGCCGTGGTCGGGTGGGTACAGCACAGATAGTCAGTCTATTGTGTAGCTTTGTGCTTAACAAGAAATAATCAAAATGGTTTTACACTTTGTTTTTCAAAACAGCGCATAGACAAACAATAAGAAACAACAGAAAGGCTATAGTGTTAGAAAGAAAGGGGTTATGAAAATTATAGCCTCACTCTCGTAGTTATTTAAATCTTTCTTATTACGTGTTAACTGACATAATTATGAATGGTATATATATCACCTTTTATGTGATCCTTTATCGCTTAACTCTTTAACTCCTCTGTTTTAAAAGTTCTATTCCTAAGCATGGGCGTCCGCAGAAATGATCCCAGGAAGGGGCAAAGTAGTATAAAATTGTGAATTGAATAAAAAATTCATATACAAATGCTGAATGAATAAAGAAAGAATTATGTTTCT
This sequence comes from Limulus polyphemus, assembly GCF_000517525.1. Classification (NCBI taxonomy): domain Eukaryota; kingdom Metazoa; phylum Arthropoda; class Merostomata; order Xiphosura; family Limulidae; genus Limulus; species Limulus polyphemus. The sequence continues at coordinate 482,082 of NW_013665951.1, read as the reverse complement.
AATTTTCCCATGTTCCTAAGTTAATTTTATAGACAGTGTGTTTCAAATTAGTTTTTTTACTTTAATCTTTTGCATTCAACAGATAAATAATTTTATGTTGTTTTTTATTAGTCTGATAATGTTATGACCACAGTCTAAACTCTCTAGATTAATTATTCTTAAGTTTATCCGTTTTTATACTGGAACAGGGCGTATAAGAGCTTTCGGGGAATTGGGGGGGGGGGGTTTCCTCAAATAAACCGTTCATCACGGGGCATTATTCTCACCAACTCAAAAATATTATACAGTATGTATATATAGAGAGAGATCGAAAGAGGGGGGATATTTTGAGTTACTAAAGGTAGTTTATTTATTTAGGTGCTCAACTGATTCTCTCCCCATTTGTGTAATCTCCACATGTGACAGAATAGCATAAGCAAACAAAAAACTCTTTTGCCGCCTGTGTTTTTATGCGTTTGACTTTGACTGTCAAGTCATCGTAATAGATAAATATACATTGAAATGTGTGATACTTGAGGTTACATTCATATGATAACTTTTGAAAACTGCCACAAAATATGAACTCTTAGGAAAACACCAAAACAACGTATTCTACAATACACGTAAACTATCCTCAACATTGTACAATTTATCAAAATAGAGACATTTATGTTTCAATAACCTCTACGTAACTAACGTTTAATTTAGCCAACAGGCATGTGAAAATTTAGTTTAATCACCATTGAGACGCCTGAAAAAACAGCATTGGAGTGTCATTATGTGTGTTTTTTTCCACACAGTATATGGACCAACATACTGTAGACTTCTTTTACTTTGATATAAACTTTACAAGCGTAAAAACCTAGGGCGTTTCAACTAGGTCTGTTTACTCTCATTAAATTTTATGACGATTTTATATGACCACTGTGACTGCAAGAACACGATTTACACGACGAATAAGCCGTTATAATATTGTTGTAATGGTTTCTATTTTAGGGATTATTTGGTAACAAAATAAAGCAAAGTCAAGTCCACTTAATGGTAACGAAAGCCTTTTATTTCTTCTACATTACAAGTTCTGCAACTTACGAATTAACGATAGGCGTAACTGCATAAGTAACGATAAACAGTCACTTACTTGTTAATTTTCTTTAGTATTTCTACTCCAGTACTTCGTTTAAACACAAACTCAAAATGTTCAACACTGAACTTACTAACAGTAACAGATAAACCTACTAACAAAGTCGCTAATTCAATAATCAATCTACTGTTGTAACAGAGTCAACTAAAACTATCAACAATATATACTCACCTAACTTACTCTCTGTATGTGACTCAAAAAAAGTTTCCTAAATTTTCAAGAAAGCCGTTGTCTTAAAAACTCCTTCTAGCTAAAACAAAGCGAAATAATACAACCGTCTATATTGATGTTTGTTTGTTTGTTATGGATTTCGCGCAAAGCTACACGAGGGCTATCTGCGCTAGCCGTCCCTAATTTAGCAGTGTAAGACAGCTAGTCATCACCACCCACCGCCAACTCTTGGGCTACTCTCTTACCCACGGCTGAAAGGGCGAGCATGTTTGATGGGACGGGGATTCGAACCGGCGACCCGTAGATTGCGAGTCGAGCGCCATAACCACCTGGCCATCCCGGGCCCGTCTATATTGAAAAACACAGTCTACAACAATATTTGTATACGCTTATAGCCTGCAATCAGAATTTTTTATTGTCTAAAATCGTGAAGCAACTTTCAGGAAGATGCAGTGTGATTCTAAAAAATAAGAAAAAAAGAAACATGAGAAAATAGATATTACATAAATAATATTTTACCATTAATTAATGCTTTGTTTGTGGGCAGTATCGTCAGTCGTAACTCACAGAACGTGCTGTGCCACGTTTTCCTAACTTTGAAACTTAAACCTTAACTGCTTGGAAGTTAACTTGTAGTACAATTAGATTAACATATTTTTTTATTAGGAACTTAAGGCACTATCAAATATCCAAATGCCATATCTTATGAATGTCGTATCTATTTATTTATATAAAAAGGCATATAAAAATATGGAACATGTAAAAATTCTGAGAAGCTCGTACTGACTTCATAAATATGTCGCTTAATTTTGGTTGTTTTAAACAATAATGCTACTGTTAAATTATAATACCGGTACCACCATAGTAACAAAGCGTCGTAGTCGTGTTTACCAGCGAAGCTTCTACGTCTTAAAATGGAAGAGAAGAGAGTGAAAAGGAGAAGGACTTATAACTTAAGAAGTGCCGTCAAGACCACGTAAGTGTGAAAAACAAATATCAGGCTGTTCTTGACACCTCATAGACTGTACATGAATCTGGGATAATAGTGTGTGATTAAACAGCATGAAGAACAAAGAGAGACTATTCACGGGACAACATAAACTGGACAGTCAACTAAGTTTTAATGCTTGTGGTTACAGAAATTTTAAAGTCAATTAATGTTACATTCGCTCATGTATATACATATACCAAAGTTGCATTCACGTGGTTACAGAGGCTGGGTTGTAGAAGAAGGTTGTAAACATACGCTAGCTTGCTGTCTAGACAATTAGCTAAAATTACGTGCACGTCACGAGAGTTCTTGAATACATTTATGATCTATGACGTGATTTATTTGGCTTATCATATTAACCAATCTAGTCAAATTGCGACATTGCTTGGCTTATTACAACTGGTTAAATTTATTATTGTGTACCATATCTGTACCATAAATAATGACATACAGAAAGAACCTAGAATTACTGCGTTGCTAGCAGCCTGTAAAAGATATACGAGATAAACGACAGAAAGAAAAATGGATTACAAAAAATAATTTTGACCAAACACAGGTCAAGATCGAATGAGAGTCACTTATTCAGAAGTGGTTATAAGTGTTTAATATGTCTGTCTCTAAATACATTTACTAATTTAAATTTTGTATAGAAGAGAATAAGTATCCAAATTATTTTATAAATCCATAAATTGAGAAACCAGATGTATAAAAAACAACCAAGTACAGTTCGAAACGCACGTGAGAACAAAAACGAATTTAATTATTATTTTAAGAGACTAGTTGTTGAATGATTTATTAGTTTCTTATTGCAAATATTAGGTGTTCTAGATAGATTACAAATTTGGGAGTATTTTATCTTTCATGGTATATGAACACTGCATATGACAGATGAACTGACACAAATTAGGTTGATTTGAATTTCTTTTTTATCTGGAAGTACTGAAACGAACAGATAGCAGCAAGGCTAGCCACCCTCATTCAATTTTGAATTTTATTTGCTTTCGTTCTTATCATGGATGAGTAAAATTGTCTCGTAAGGAAAAATCCCGTCATTTGTTGAAAACTGAAGAGCTTGCTGCGATGGTTTCCGTAGAATATCGTTCCTTGTGTATATTCATTTTTGCTGGTTAGTTATTTTGTGAATATAAGATTCGATATTAAAATAGAGGGACTGATAATATTTAAACGAGCTCCAGAAGATATGCGACTGGTACAGTTTATGTATTTATTTCGTTAAACATTTCGGCTTCCAACGTCAGCAATGAAATCAAAAACTTTAAATCCGTTCAGCGAAATTTTTGTGTAGAATAATTTTACAACTTTTATAGTATGTAACAAAAGGTACTCGCTCCATGCGCAGCATTTCTTTCCTTCTGTACACGTAGATGGCAGAACGGTGTGCGTTATTGGCTCACATTAAGGCAGTAGCAGTGTGGTAGTTGGAATGGATGTCAATCTCGCAAAATGAAAAAAATGAATAGAGTAAGGGATATTATTCGACAACTCTTGCAAGTTTCATGGTGTTCAGAGATGAGGAAACTGGAAAATGTTCGTCACGAACGGACATACAAACACAAGCCATTTTCTAGTAAAGATTGTCGTGTGTAAGTTAAAACTAATGAGGAGGTGTTCGTGAACTTTTTTAAACATTTGAAATTATATTTATGGGTATATTTAATATAATTAATTAGTTATATCTTTCATATTCTAAGCTGTTGTAGCAAAGTTGAATTAAGTTGCTTACCTCTCATTTTCTGTAAAATGACTCGAAATCTGCGGGTCCTGGATTCGAATCCTGTCACTGAACATACTCGCCCATTTGGCCGTGGGGGGTTGTAATATATTTTTAATTTTTAAAATAGTTAAACAGAAAACGTATAGTAACCAGTATTTATTTATTTTCACTCACTCTTGACCAATTTTTGAAATCGAATGCTTTCTCAAAACACTCTAAATTCTACGATTGGGGTCCGACATTGCCAGGTGGTTAGGGCGCTCGACTCGCAATCTGAGGGTCGCGGGTTCGAATCCCCGTCCCACCAAACATGCTCGCCCTTTCAACCGTGGGGGGCGTTATGATGTGACGGCCAATCCTACTATTCGTTGGTAAAAGAGTAGCCCAAAAGTTGGCGGTGGGTGATGTTGACAAGCTGTCTTCCCTCTAATTCATCACTTCCAAATTAGGGACAGCTAGTGCTGTTAACCCTCGAGTAGCTTTGCGCGAAATTCAACAAACAAACGCTCTCTATTTTTGTCAATCACAGTTAAATTTTATACGTATCCATGTATTTTCTAAACTGATCACCATTAGCTTTTTCTCAAAGTTAGCTTTGGATTAATCAATCCATTAAAGGTTTCGCACGTGGTCGGCCTGTAAAAGAAAATTGTAACAAGGTTATCTCTCAGGGAAATTTATGGTGACGAAAGGTTCTTTCTGCGAGAGGTCAATGTTTCCGTAAATATTCTTGTGCTATGTAAGGATGCTCAAAATAAAGGATCATATAAGACTTCGGCACTGGCCATCTTTGCAGTGTAATAAGCAATATATATGAAAACGTGATTACACTTACGACCAGTACAAAAAGGAATTCGAATTATACAGATCTCGTTTGCACTACTTTAAAGGGACTGTATGAAGCGGTGTATGAACTGGAATTGCTCTTTGTTAAAGTACCATTTACTAAGTGATGTGAAGCAGGAATTCCCAAAATTTGCCAACTCACGGCCCACTTGAATAACCAGACAAATTTCTAGGACCTATGCTCATTTGAGGAAGGGATTTCTGTTCTAATATATTCAGTAAAGTCTCGCAGTGATCATATATTTTATTCCTTGTTTCCTTTTATAATTATTTTTATATGGTTTTAAAAAATAAAAATATGTTTAAATTTTACTGTGTCTTTTTCTGTCACCCACCCCGAAGCTTTACACAACCCACCAGTGGATTTCATCCCACAGTTTATGAATCACTGGTACATTAAAGGTTACTGCTTATGTAGATGAGGGTAAGGGTGTATATTTGGTATATATATATATATATATGGATTTTCAGAAAGCATTTGACAAGGTGCCACATCAAAGGTTTGTACAAAATTATCTCTATAGGTGTGGGGATAAGTTAGCAAATTGGATAGAAGAGTGATTTGATGGAAGAAAGCAGAGGGTTGTTACAAACAGAGTTCAGTCAAACTGGATTAATGTCACAAGTGGGTTACCTCTGGGCTCAGTCTTAGGACCTTTGCTCTTTTGGAT
>NW_013665951.1:473231-475589 GCF_000517525.1 Limulus polyphemus | reverse complement strand
TTACCCATTTAAGCCGTCTCCAGCCATTATTAGTCTCAAAGTGGGTTCCTCGTCATCGAATTTGAAAACATTGTTATGTTATTAACGTACTTTTTAAGATGGCTTAGCATTTGCATAGCTCATTTATAATTTTAAAAATAAAACATAAAGATACACAGTATTATAGCCTAGACATACCTACAGTTAATTATCAGTTATTCATTTTAAGATAAGTTATCAACTTGCCAACAGAGGCCTCTTTCCATACGTTACAGTGCCATGGTTACCAAGTGTTAAGAACGTGAAACTCAATGTTGTTATTACTCATACTATTAGTACATTTATGTGGTTTCCGAAGGTGACATAACAGCTTTTAGTAAAACCACTTCTAAATTCTAGTACTAAATTATGTGTCCACTTTGGGCTTGTATTCATCATTTTGCTATACAAGCGATGTGAGATATTTTGTAATAACAATGGTAAATCACTAAATGATGTTTTTTGTAGTAAATTCTAGCGTAGAGAAAAGGAAAAGTGACGTTGATTGTTTTGTTACCACTGGTGTTCTTTACACTTTACAGTTAATTATTTGTCAATATGACTACAAGTTTAACAGATAACGTCATTGCTGTTGTTAGCGCAGTATATGTTATTTGCTACTGTTATACACCAATTAAATCAGCAACAAAAGTAAACTAATGATCTAGACCTGTTGTTTGTACTAATAGTAATAATAATAATATTGCCTCGTGGGTATGTTCTACTAGTACTATTGTGATGGGAGTTGGAGCGTTTTCAGTTTCAAGCTAAGCCTCACTCCTATCAAGGCTTCGTCTAACGAGGATAATACTATACAATTTGTTTTTCATCATCGTATGGATTGAGTGTTATTTATACATAAAGATAAATAAATTATAATTATGTTATTATTTCTATTTGTTAGTTTTTTAGCAGTGTCTGTGTGGTTTTATAGTAATTTTTCCTAGGGCTGTTACCACTTAGACAACATTGGATATAAAGCTTGAGAATGAATTTATATCTCATATTAATCAAGATTAATTTCATGAAATATGAGTATTGTCTAGTATATAAGCTTTGTGGTTTGTTGTACAACACCAAAACTGGCAAAAGTGAGAACAAAGAGTTTCAGTTTCAGGTGGTAGAGTTCTCACTTTTTTTTCTTTTGTTGTACTGCATTCTGATTTTACAAATGTTTTAGATTTATGTAAGTTTTAAAAGACAACATGCAATATATTACACATATTCAATGTGATAGTGTATATGTAATTTTTGTATGCTGTAGTAATTATGTTGGTTTAGTGGTCATGATTACAAAACAAGTACTTGAATGACTACATCATATAAGGGAAGGAGGGGTGTACATATTTTGTTACCTGTGTACTACTGATTAATTTGTAGTATTTGAACTTTAACATATGCATTAATCAGGAGCATATTATAATGCTGTATTGCAATGTGTTGTGCATTCTAGAGTAGTACACATTATTTAACCTTTAGACATGTACAAACGTAGAAAAAGAAATGAAAAAATATGTAAGTAAGTGTGCTTAAAATTAAATTGATTTGATAGTATCCTTTCCAAACAGTAATTACTATTAAATTTATGATCACTTTTTATCAATATTGATATCAAACGTGGAGGCCTTAACTACATGTGAGCAAAAGTAATTTATTTGTGTATGGAATTTTGTAACCATCTTACTAATGAAAAAAGATATAATAAACAAAAAAAAAATTTCTTTTATAGAAATAGCTTTGTTTAATAAACAGTTAGGGACCTTATAAGTTGCCTTTTTGTTATTATTTTTATTATATGTGTTACACATTTGAAATTTATGGTAGATTCTTTGGGCCTGTGGGTACATTGTAAGAGTGATAGTGTAATCCAGCTGTTTGGTTTAAAGTAGTTTAAGAATTGGCAGTACTACTATAGCATGCAGTCTACTGCAGTATCCGTAGTCTACCAAGACCCACCTGACCCTATTACCCCTACCCCAGAGGGATCATAGAAGACCCCACCTGACTTGACCTGTCTATTTAACTACGTGGACCCTAACCAACCTTATAAAAGGCGAGAACATCAGTCTAACACATTTTACCCTCTACAATACTGTTGAAAGATTTCTACAGAAGTGTCATGTTGACAGAAGAAACCGCAGTTGCATTTTTACGTGAAAAGGATGTGGTACGAAGCATATGTCATTAAAAATAATTATGTAGCCCATTTTTGTGTTGTTTGTTTTTTTATCATAATAATGATATTAATAAATTATTTAGCAGTGTAAATATCCCAGGTAGACTCCTATTATTCATCAATAATAAATTATTTAGCAGTGTAAATACCCCTAAGTAGACTGC
>NW_013665951.1:461919-472231 GCF_000517525.1 Limulus polyphemus | reverse complement strand
TTGTTTTTTATCATAATAATGATATTAATAAATTATTTAGCAGTGTAAATATCCCAGGTAGACTCCTATTATTCATCAATAATAAATTATTTAGCAGTGTAAATACCCTAAGTAGACTGCTATTATTCAACATCTTTATATGCTTTGCTTATAGTGTAAAAGTCTCGGTAGACCGCACGCTATAGTAGCACCGAATTGGCAGTGGGTGCTATTGACTAGCTGCCTTCCCTGTAGTCTGTCAGTTCAAAATTAGGAAAAGCTAGCACAGATATATATGTGAAACTTTGCATGAATATCCAAAACAAACAAACTAAAATAACTCGGGAAGATTTGTGTGTGTGTGTGTATGTTTCTTTTTAGCTGAACAAATCACTAAACTCTAACAGTACTTTAGAAATTCTAAAGGTACTGTTAACAGGCACAGTCAAGTGACCATTATATGTACCACATTTACAGTTTATTAAAACTAAAAGAAAGCTGGACCAGCATACTGAACTTATTCAAGACATCTTGTATTCTGTGTTCTTTGGTAATGTTTGGTAAATAATACGAGTCAAAGTTTATTCTTTCAGAATGAGGTATATTGTATGGCAACAATGTGTACACAACATCTGGTGTTTTTTATCTCTTCTTTCATGGCCTTCCAAAGTTTGTGTCAGTATTACCTTACCATAATTGCCATAGCTTGTGTGTACTATTAATTTTATTCCTTGTAATATTACAAGATTATTTTTTGTTAATGGCTTAGAATTTTCAGACAAAGTTAAACAAAAGGCTATCTGAGTACAGCCAGCCCTAGTTTTTGAAGTGATAGACTAGAGGGGATGCAGCCTGTCAACAGTACCCATTGCCAGCTCTTAGGCTACTCTTGTTAGACTGAAAAGTGGGACTTGTTTGTCACTCTTATAACACATCCATAGTCACAAAGTGTGTGGTACCTTTTTGTAACAACAGATCCAAAACATTAACTCTTGAATTCAAACTCTGGCCATTCAGCTTTAGAAATCTTGTACTCTGTTCAGTATCTACCAGCTTACTTGAGTTCACAGTCTGGGCAGTTAGCTTTAGAAATCTTGTTCTCTGTTCAGTATCTACCAGCTTACTTGAGTTCACAGTCTGGGCAGTTAGCTTTAGAAATCTTGTACTGTGTTCAGTGACTACCAGCTTACTTGAGTTCATAGTCTGGGCAGTTAGCTTTAGAAATCTTGTTCTCTGTTCAGCGATTACCAGCTTATGCCACATTAAATTTAATACAGAACTTCTGTATGCAAGTGTGATTTTTGTAAAGACGAACAAAATGTCAGTGTTACAAAGAAGATTTTGGATTAGTCAAAATGATTAGGTGGGGCTAAAACTTTTCAAAATGTCATTTCAGTCTTTAACTTCCAATGTATTTTCTGATTTAGGTTACAAGGGTGGATAAGAGATATAATCTAATTTTTAGGCTTTTAATCTACTATTCGATATTGTGGAATTACTACTACACCCACAACCAGCTTCAGATAGTGAATGGTAGGTTGGCCTGGGATGTTATGGTTTTAAGTATTCCTTATAGTACGACTGTGGCAACTAAGTCGTTCCTTAAGTGGACTTTTCGTGAGTTGTGTATTGTTGCAGATATACAGTTCATGTTAAAAGAAGTAATAATAGTGGTGTACTTGAATTAGAGGCCAAAAAATTAATTTCTTTTATATATCAGAATGGACTAACCATTTAAACAGATTAAATGATTGCAAAAACAACAAAAAAAGATATCTACCACCAATAATGACATGAGATATTAAACATCATATTATTACTCCTGCCAGACAGTGGGGGTTATTGTTTTAACTCTACTATGTATATGAACAGCATAACAATTTTTGATTTTGATGAAATTTGGTTTAAAGTTTGAGTGTCTCGCAAGGACTACTGAATTAACCTTTGGTGAATGTAGCTTACTGTTAAGATCATATTGAAACTCAACCAATTTCGATACAATTGCAGCAAATTGGGATTTCAGGTTGAGAAATGATAGAAAAAGGATTGTGGTATTAAGATCTACATTTTTGAGGAGTTGGAATTATTTGATATATATTTTAGGTTGTTTACTACAAAAGTTGAATAGCATGAGTTGATCCTGGGATAAAGGGTGTATTTCAGAGCTGGTGACCTACACTTTAAGCTATGAATGCATTGTAAGAGTTAAATCATTGCTGAGTGAGAGCTTGCACTCTTTGAATGCCTTTCTAGTTGAAAATTGTTTCCAACTTATATAGAGTATAATAGGTAATAATTCTGGTAGTCACAAAATGGATTGTTATGAACTATTCATATGAATGAGTGCACAAACTTTCATTCTCATTATAAGTTTTATTTATTCACTTTTTTATGAAGAAACAGCTTATGAGTTCCATAATTTTCTTATCTCGTGGAAGTTCCATGGACATGAATTTTTTTTATTATTAATTTATGACTTATTTGCAGGTAAGTTTCATAAAGAGTTTAAAAGTGGCTTTGTATTTTTGTAACTACTATAAAGAATGTGTACATAAAAATTGAATATTATCTTGCCTGTGTTTATGTGTTGTTGAATGCATTGTGATGAGACCAATAAGTAATTTATATCTAATGTGATTTATTAAATTTTTCACACAACCAGATTAAGTTGTTTTTATTATTAAATAATAAGTTTTTAATTTGTCGTAAAGAATATGTACAGACAATGTTTTTGAATAAGCACTACATACTTTCTATCAGATTCTTCGTACGAGAAGACTAACTCTCATAGTCGAGTCAGCTCTCCAAACTCTCCCCTTTGTGGACCACAGTCAGCTCAGACGCCAAGCCCCACCTCTCGGCGTTTTTCTGTAAGAGTCTGTTTTGTTGTATCTAATTTAGCACTAGGCTTAAAAATATATTTTTCACTTGATTATGTGTGATTTTTTTGTAGTGAATTTCATTAATTTTAAAATTTTTTTTTTTTGTACATATAAGATATGTTTATCTGTCTATCTTTGCCTTTAATTCACAAAACTAAACATAAAACAGGATCAATGTATAATTAGAGATGTTTGCCCTTTTAGCCATGGGGGGGAATTATAATGTGACAGTCAATCACACTGCTTGTTCGTAAATAGTTGACTAAAAGTAGACAGTGGGTGGTATTGGCTATCTGATTTCCGTCTATAACATCAAAATTAGAAATACTAGTACAGATAACCCTTGTACAGCTTTGCCCAAAAAATTCAATAAAACAGTATGTTTGTGCTGTCCATATTGAATCTTTATTCTGTCTTTTAATAGCAAATTATCCAGCAGTGATCTTTTTAGTGTGGCTAGTAGACAAACAAAAATCTAATAAATCAAAGATGAACTGGCTGGTTGAGTGTTAGAAAAGTTTGACAAATGGTTTCCCATAAATCAAAAGTAGTGAATTTACTGATGCTTTGTTTTTTGTAAGTAGACATTAAAATGTACTGAGTAACTATGAAATAAAAAGCACATTGATCCTGTAAGATTTGGTTTAAGCAATAAGCTACAAGATGTGTTAGCCATTTAAGAAAGAGCACTTTTATTGGTGAACTTGTTTGGCAACTATTTACTAAAACTGCTGTGCTTTTTTGTATACATACAATGAGTTTTTATTCCTAAGGCTGACTTCTATTTATTGTTATATTGTGCCCTGATTTAAAAAAATAAATAAATATTCTCCATCTCAGAAAAAGCAATATAAGAAACATACTTATTTATTATCCCAAAATAAACTAATTATACATTAAATGACTTCCAGGTCATCCAAAATGGTAAAAACTATCTCAAGTATTAAGTTATTTGTGTAACCAGCAAGTGATTAATGAAATCAGTTTTACATTTTAGAGTTTCTTCTCCAAACATACACCAAAGATTCCACTGAAAAGGACCAAAAGTACCACCAAACTAGAGCGAAAGCGAGGTACAACAGATGGGAGCAGGTGAGTGCAGTTTAGTATTTTAGTGTGTGGTATTCATGGGTGAATATCCAAGAACCAGTAAACTATTTTTCTACATCATACACCATGATAGTGGTTCATAATAGGGATTGCAAGGAATTGCACAAAATCCTAAAAGAACGTTCAGGCGAAAAGCATATTAAACAGTAAAGATTCAGCTCAAACAGTGTTTTAAAACCTTTACTATTGACAGCTAAGCCTGTACACATATAAAAATGCACAAAAAAAGAGCATGTGTGTTAGACTTACAAGGAAAAGAAAATCCACTCAAAATGGCCTTTTTGTAATTCTTCTTTCTGTTATTCTCTTGCCAGTCTACACCACAAAAACAGATTGGTATATTGCACCCAAACCTTTTGTAGTATGCTAAATAAGTTACTGTGAAGGTTGTAGGAGTATTTAAAATTATATTTGTTTCTTCTATATTTTACATAGCTAAAAAACATCATAATTCTGGTGTAAACAATGTTATCATTAGCCCTTGAAGTTAGCTTCCATAGAAATATATAAGATTCATTTAAAAAGCTTAAATAGAGAGTGAAACAGGAATTATCAGCCAATAATAGATGAACATTAGATGACTGTAACGTGTAGATACTCAGTGCTTTGTACACTGTACAATTGGTGTCTTTAGGGAGTCAGTAATCAATAAACATAATATTAAATTTTATTACACACAATTGTAGAATAATTTATTTAAAAGACACTAAGATTTATTTAATGCGATGGTTTAGACTAATATGTTTTTCTTGAAGAGGATACTTTTCTTCTGGTAATTTTTTTTTCATGCTTAGTGGAGGTTGTGTCTTAGCCTAGCCATATATTTACCCATTGCATTATATACATATATATATATATATATAGAGAGAGAGAGAGAGAAAGAGAGCTTTAGTTACTCAGAAACTATAAATTCTCACTATATTCTCAAACAAATCTCCATGACAGTATTCTGCTGCAGCTGAACATTTTACATCTTGAACTGATGCGATCAAATAATCAATAGCTACAGTAAATAATCATGAACCATATCAGCTAGCTGCTAAATATGTTTATCATCATTACAGTGTATAAAGTTAGCTACCATATCAAGTAATCCTTTGTCCATAGTTGAGCATAAAATAGCCAGCAAAAAAATAAACAAAAATATTGGGAATTTAAAAACCTGCAAATAGGGAACATAAAAAAGTAAGGAAACAAGGCTGGAGATATTGTAAACATTATTTACTCAAACTAAAAATCCCTATTTTGACACCATATTTTGTAACAGCATGGAGCCAAAATAGGTTTTTTTTTTTTATATTCCCAATATTTTTATTTATCTTATATAAGATAACCTCTCACAAGAGCTTCTTTAGAAATAGATTAAGCTTATTGCTGCTTATTCTCATCTTAATAATTGCATTGTATATTAAGCTTCATTACAACTTCATACAAAATGTAAGATAATACTTTAATCGTAATTACAGAGTGAAATAAAATAAAACCAGCAACATTAAAATCTAATGGAGTCAGTCAAATTGCTGTTTGTTAAACTTAATCATAATTAATAGGGAACAAAAAACAAACTTAAAGTTGCAATTGATACCCACGAATACTGAAAGTGTAAAGTTGCTAGCAGAATATTACCATTTTATTAAATGCCTGTCATCCTAGTGCATTCATTAGATGAGGTAATTTTGTTTTATCATATTAGGTTCTCCAACTGGTGGTAATTTTTACACAGCTTTATAGTTTCTTTTTACACATTGAAGTAAATGTTCTTTTAATTTACATTTGAATTTCAGATTTTACGAATAATATTTATTCTTAAAATCTGTTTTGGATCTGATAATAATAGAAAAGTTTCAGAGGCAAGATAGTAACTTTTTTCTTCCTTAGTTATTTTAAATAAATATATCAAAGGTTGATTGTTAGTGGAAAGTTAATAAAACAGATTAACATGCACTTTAGTGTTTGTTTGTTTATTTATTTTTAAGCACAAAGCCACACAGTGGACTGTCTGTGCTCTGCCCGCCATGTGTATCAAAACCCAATTTTTAGAGTTATTAGCCCTCAGACTCACTAAAAAAGCCATTGCGGATATTGTGTTATTACCGAAGGGTACTTTTCAACTACAGTTTCGTGTTTATGAACTTTCTATTAATGTGAATAAGCAGATTCAGTTGTTATGAAAACAATCATTATGGAAATTCTTTTCCTCATTGTAGCTTCAAATGAAGCTAGAGGACTATAGAGTGAGAACTTATATTTTTATTTCTAGTTTTGAAGTAAATAAATAAAGATAATTTATTCATTTTCTGGTGTTCATCTAATATAAATTAAGTGGACACTTTAGCACATGATACCAATGTGGACTTTTGTTTCTAATATTCAAACTAAAAGAAAAATTATGTATGTGTGATATTATGCAATGTTTTATAATTTCACTTATCTTTAGGAATACCTTTTCAGTACAATATTAAGAGAAAAATGTACAGATAGACAAAAATTCGGCAGTTAAATAGTAGATCACCTAGAAAAGATATTAAGGTTAAACTCTTTTTTTTTGCTAATAATGTTCTAACGATTTTAATTTTTTTAAATTACATTTAGTTTCATTAGTTGGATTATGAAACATTCAGGTAACGCATCTCTTCTTAGGATCGATTAAAGGCTAAAATGTTTAGCAGTATCATAACTTAATAGCTTGGTCATTTTTAGGAACAGTAACCCAGTGTATAGTTTAACAATTAAACTAACTTGTTTAGTTTTTATTTATGTACGTATTTTTTTCATAGCAACAATACTTTAGTTGCTGTCTAACTTGTAGGTTTGCTTTTGTTTATAGTTTTATAAATTGCATTCAATTATAAATCCAGAATGAAAAACCCAAAATGTGTTATTTTGTTAAGAGTTTATTATTGCACTGCTGCTTTTATCATAATCAGTTTGTGATTTGTTCTCGAAATTAACTGATTCAGTACAAGGGTGTATCCGGGTGTTTCTTAGCTAAATTATAGAAATTTTGACTTTATTACATGACTATTCAGTTAAAATACAACTTATTTGTTTAGATAATAATCAGTTACAACAGTAGTCAAAAATGTGAAATCCTATTGAAAACAAACTGTCAAGTCTTTCCTCCAACTAGTGGGAAATCTTCTTTTAGTTGGCAAATATTTTATCAGTGGAAAATCAAATAGTTAATACAAAGAAAAAGTTGAAATATTTTGTAATTAGATATGCAATACAAAAATGTTGTTAATTCAGAGAATGTCTAATGTACCTGTTTGGGGAAAAAAAAACTGAAAAATAATTTTTAAACTGAAGCTCTAATTTTCTTTAATATGTTGTCTTTTTCTTTCTCATTATCCATAATTTAGACTCCGTAGTTCCAAATCCCACGAGTCTTTACTTCTTAGTTGTTCGGAAGTATTTTCTGACATTGATCTCACTCAGTATGGTGTTAATGTAAAGCCACTTTCTGGACATTATTGTGGACAAGAGCATTGCTTTGAGCTGTATTCAACAAAAGGAGTGATTCGCCATTATTCTTGTAGTTCAGAAGAAGAGAGAGACAGTTGGGTTCAGAGGTAACTTTTACGTAAATATTCTATTACAGGAAAAACTCTGATAATACTGTAAATGTAATAATTCTTGTATCACATATTTAATTGCATAAGTATTTATTAATGTAATACAAAAGGATTTTAACATTGTTAGAGGAGCTGTAAAACAAACATGTATACATTTAGATAAACAAGTATTAACAGAACACTCAGAATACTCAGACCTTGTTTAATTTTAACAGTATATTAAAAAAGCCATCACAACTTTTCAGTTTAAAGAATACAATAACAGAGAACTAACATATTTTTCAATTAGAATATTAAGAGGAATTTTGGTATCAAGTAAACATGTTACTTCTGTCAAAGCTGTTTATCAAATATAGCTATTTCTATAAAAGAAATATTTTTATTTATTTTATCCTTCACATTGTTAGGTTAAGAGATTCCATACACAACGAGACTTCTAACAAGCAAAGAATGGAAAATTCACTCATCATATGGATCTTGGAAGCTAAAGGTCTCCCAGTTAAAAAAAGGTATTTTTAAATGTATTGTCTCAAAACCTAAGAGAAAAAGATTTGTGTTCTTCTTTACAGGAAGATAATCTATAATTAACAGTGTAAAAAGGTAAATTACTTCTACATTTACAAAAAAAGTATATTTTTTAAAACTTAAACTTGTGACAAATATATATTCTTTTAGTGATATTAATATGTTCTGTAATTCAACAGACATATATAAAGTGTCTGTAATTAAGAAACTTTTTATTTTTAAAAGTTTTGTTTATAAGAAAAACAATAAAACAGGTGTTGTGTGCTTGTGCAATTTACTGAACTACATATCATCTGCGTAAGTAACAGAAACAGATTCAAAATCTTTATTAAGAAAAGAAAAAAATTAAGTATTCTTGGTTAATTTATCATTTCAGAAGTAGTAGAAAAACAAAATTCAGGAAACGAGAATTTAGTTTACTTTCACGTATATGTCATAACTGTGATTAATTTAATATA
Organism: Limulus polyphemus; assembly: GCF_000517525.1. Classification (NCBI taxonomy): domain Eukaryota; kingdom Metazoa; phylum Arthropoda; class Merostomata; order Xiphosura; family Limulidae; genus Limulus; species Limulus polyphemus. Next base: position 463,702 of record NW_013665951.1, on the reverse strand, counting down.
CAAAGATGTAAAAAAAAGATAGACATTCCATGTAATTTTACTTTGTATGTATCATAGATATTATTGTGAACTGTGTTTGGACAAAGAGCTCTATAGCAGAACCTCATCCAAGCAGATGGCTGATATGTGTTTTTGGGGCGAGCACTTTGAATTCAAGTAAGTCAGTTTCACTAACCATTTTGGTGCAAAAACTTTAGAGAAAAGTGCATCTTTATTATATTTATTAGGGGGCTACGATATGTAGACTTGTTTCAGTGAATGACTTTAACTTTTCAAATTTTAAGATTATTTTGGTTTATTTTCTCTTCTTCTTTATATTCATAATATGAAAAATAAGTTAGCCAGGTGAATTTGAACAAGTTTAGAGGTGGTTGAATAACAAAAACTATTTCATATCTTGTTTATTCTGATACTGAATACTTACTGATAGTTTAAACTAAGTAATGTATGTTATCTAGTTTATTTATCAGCTCTTTTTAAATACAGTCTAAACATATACTAAAATATGTTTGAAGTTCAGTTTACGTTATGGATCGATAAATCTCCTATAATTTTTTATTTACTTCTGCTCATTATGAAGAATTGTAATGACTGGCTGACTGTATAAACTTTGAGTAATCTTGCTAATTTTTTTTCCTTCAATATCTTTAAGAAACTATTGTTATGTACCTATGTTTAAAGTCGATTGAACAAAGTTGGGGGGGGGGGGGGTGGACAACTTGGTGTTTACAGAGAATAAGGTAAAATATGATTGTACTAAAACACTAAAACCAAATGAGGTATGGGTAGGGTGTTTTTTGGCAGTATAATATTTTTTCATTCACATATAGACTCACAGAGTGTTGAAAATTATGCTTGATATTATAACAGATTTAGTATTGTACGTTCATTAGCATAATAGTTTTTTTTAGCAAATCAACACATTTGATGACGAGGAACCCACTTTGAGACTAATTAATGGCTGGAGACGGCTTGAATGGGTAATGAAGAAAAACTTTAACATAACAGCAAATGTACAACGTTTCGACAAGGTTTTGTCATCATCAGGTACATTTGCTGTTATGTTAAACTTATATTAAAGTTTTTCTTCATTACCCATTCAAGCCGTCTCCAGCCAAATCAACACATTACTGAAGATACACCTCTTCCTAGATATAAAACATATTTAATCTTTTCCAATACATTTGTGATACTAAGGTACATCTGTTCTCACCCTGGCCACTTAAGTCAAAACATAAATGTACAGTGCTAAAACTGTCTCACAATTTGCTAAACACTAGGTGAAACATAACAATACCGAAATACTAAACTTATAACCTGCTCACAAAACTTACAGTAACTTTCTTCTTGTCAGTTATCGTAGGTTATCCAGATATATCCACAGTAATTGGTAGAAAACTATTGTGTCAATTGTTTAATGAAGATCAGTCAATAACTGCAGGAATAATAAACCTTGTGACACTACCCATCAGACAGACTTTTAACACATAATTACATAATAAAATATTACAAATAATTATGTTTTAAAGAAAAAAGAAACTTTTGAAACTATCACTCATCATTTAATTATGAATAATACCCCTGCAGAATAATATATAAAACTTTATTGAATAAATTTGAAGGTTTCTTTTAATTCATAACTAATTTTATACCAATAGGAAATCTTATTTTATTGTATCTCAAAAAAAACAACAACAACAACAGTTTTTAAAGGTATCATAGAGAATTTATTTATGTGAAATACCACTGCAAAAAAAATATTCTAACATGTACTGAATAAATT
>NW_013665951.1:448588-460958 GCF_000517525.1 Limulus polyphemus | reverse complement strand
TCTAGTTCTCCAGACACATAAAACATTCATAGAGAAAATTTTACAAATCTGTTTCTCCAAACATCTAGAACACCAGAGAAAAACTTATTAAACTGGATTTCTGGAAAACCAGGCTAGTAAGTTTTTCTCTATGAATGTTTTATATGTCTGGAGAACCAGGTTAGTAATTTTTCTCTGATGTTCTAGATTTTTGGAGAAACAGATTAGTAAGGTTTTTTCTGTTGGAGTTCTAGATGCCTGGAGAAACAGGTTAGTAAGTTTTTCTCTGTTGTCGTTCCAGATGTCTGGAGAACCAAGCTTCAAACTGAGAGGGAAGTGACTAATTAGCACTTTTAACTACTGCTGTAAACAAGTGGAATTTTCTGAATTTGAGTCAAAAGTAGCCCAATGACCAAAAAACATAAATGTTTTTACAGCTGGAAGACAGTCTGTCTAAAACAACATAGTTACACTGGTCTTATGTTTTTTGAAAGGTCTTGCCCAGATTTCTGTTAGATATTGGGATGTTTTTTATATACAACACTGTCGAATACTTAATATTCTTACATTTTCAAAAAATCCTGTAATTATTCAATAGGGAAGCTAAATCTGAACATGAATAATTAAATAGATAGAATAATTATTTTGAGGGGTGTGTGTTTAGGGGTGTGTGTCTAGGACAATTAAGAATATTTTTCAGTTGTATGAAGTTGTGATTTCAATAAATGAAATATTTCTGTGTATAATGTTTGTGAAAATTAATGAAAGATCATTAAAATGTGTATGACATTATCTCGTGTATATTTTTTTCTTAAGACACCAGGTGAAGTCAGCAAGCTCAACTTTAATGAACAGATTGACCTTGGAAAAGAGTTATCTATTCTACATTCACAGTTGATAGACTGCATTCCTAAAATGAATAAAATAGTAAGTTTTCTCTGTTGATTGATGTTTTAGATGTCTGGAGAACCAGTTCAGTAAGTTTTTCTCTATGAATGTTCTGGATTTCTGGAAAACCAGGCTAGTAAGTTTTTCTCTATGAATGTTCCAGATTTCTGGAGAACCAGGTTAGTAAGTTTTTCTCTATGAATGTTCAATGATACGTGGTATACTTGTACACTTGTTTGTGTATCTTTTTCCTGAAGCCCCCAGTGGCATAGTGGTAAGTCCGCAGACATATAAGGCTATAAACCGGGTGTTAATACCTATGGTGGGCACAGTACAGATAGCCTATTGTGGAGCTTTGTGATTAAATTATGTATGTTAAATATTTTTAGTGACTTTTTAATATCATAGCTGTATGTAAATATAGACTATAGTTTGATAAACTAAATTTTGTATAGCCTGTTGTGTAAAATATCTATATTTCTAGAAGTTTCAAACACTGAAAGTTCATTATGTTCCTATTTCCTTAAAACAGTGTGGTAATGTAAAGATACCAGCATGGAATGTACCCTTTGCCAGGTCCTAACTGAAAATTATCACTGTTTAATTTATTCATTTTAAATTATTATTATAAACCGTAAACAGATACTTAGAGAAGTTTGTTTTTGTCAAAGTCATAAAATCATTAATTTTTTTTTTATTCAAGGTTTGGAGAAAAAGAACATTTCATGGTATTCTTGAACCAGTTTGTTGATCAGCAACAAGACACAATGAGGAACCTCCTCCAGCAGATTTCTGTAAGCAGTGATGCCTAATTACCTTAGGTTATTTTTATCTTTTCGAACTAAATTAAATTGTTTGGAAAATTAAAACATACGTTTATAATTATGTAACTTAATTTAGTTTTGATATAAATAGGTATCTTGTTCTAATTGGAAATTAATATTAATGATAAATAAGTCTTTATTGTAGCTTTAATACGGTCAGTATTAGATGATCAGCATTTAACTTTTCGTGGAAACTCTTTTGCTACTAAAGCATCTGAAGCTTACATGAAGCTACTTGGAAATAAGGTGAGATATATGATATAATGATAATAATGATATAATTAATTCCTTTATTCTTTTGAGATGTGCACACTAAGTTATCAAACATATATAAAGTTTTTGTAAACAGTTATCATTTTTATTTTGACAGGGTTGTATAACTGTAATTCACAAAAAAAATTGGAAGCATTAAAAATTAAAACATAAAACAGGAGCATTAAGTTATTCACATAAAATATACAAATATGGCTAGTACCATTTTAAATAGAATTATTTGATTGAATATATATGTAATTTGAATGCCGTATGTGATTATGTCTCATTGTTAGAGACGAAAGATTTTACCAAAATCTATTATCCCACCAGTAACCGTATCAAAACATGACGTTAATTCATTTTTGCTTCAGTAAATTAGTGATTATGAAATATTGAATAAGAGTATGAGCTTAACACTTTGGATTATACTTTTCCACTTAAGTGATATAAGCAGGAAAGAATCAAAATTACAGTGTATTCATTGATTTTTTGTTCAGTACCTATGTACTTCATGAATTTGGCCTAAACTATAAGGATTTGATAAAGTTATTTCTGTGTGCATTTTTTTTTCCAAAGGCTTGTATCGTTGTAATTTCAATATTGTAGTTCATTTTTGGAAATAAACAATACTTTATAAAACACGTTTATAAAAAAATTTCCATAAATTAAAAAGATCTTGTGAAAAAGCTTAGATCATGTTTAACCTCAAAATATGACTAACTATAAAGCAATATTTGTTTCATATTATGAAAAATGTGTCTAAGTTTTAGTTTATTATCAGTTATCACAAGAAAATGAATTCACAAAACATTCTTCAAGCTTAGGTGTATAGAAAAATATGTATTTTTTAATTTTTGGAAGGTTAATGATTAATGAAATTTTACATTAATATTTTTTATCCAAAAAATAACCTTAAAGTCAATAATTTTCTGTGTTAATTTCTTTTAAATATATTACAAATAAATGGGAAGGATCATCATTTCTAGCTGTTGCTCTGTAAGTGAAAAAAATTGTAAAATTTTCAGTGTTTGTTATTTTGTTAAAGCATTTTTCATATTAAAAAGACTACATTAAAAGGCATGTTGGTTGTACAATACATCTATATGACAGTAATCTACATACACTAATATGAGTAATGCCATAAAGATCAATGTGTTAAAATTAGAGATGATATTAATCATGATACTGTTGGCTTCTTCCAAGACTTCTAGAATATAAAAACTATTTTGTAAAAGTAGTTTAGTAAAAGAAGAGAGAGTGAATTAATTACCTGATTACAGTATCTGCAGGATACCTTGCAAGATTTTGTGAAGAGTGTTTTAGAATTTGAAGATGATTGTGAGGTAAGATTTTAGTGTGGATTTCTTAGATGCGAGAACTTCATGTGCTCAGCATTTATTCTATAATCTTATTTTTAGGCCATTAAAACTTACACTTTATAAAATGTGCAGTTGCAGTTATTGAACAGAGTTGTTTAAACTTAACACTTAAATACACCATTTCGAGTTGCAGTTATGTTTTTACTTGCCTAGTGCACCAACCAGAAAAAATAAAACAACAAATGATAGAAGACCAGAATATTTGTCAGTGGCTACAAGAATACCATAAACTTGCATTTAGCATTACAGTGTGATTCGGTCGAAAATGTTTGTTATTTGAAGGAGTTGGGAAACACAGTTACTTAAATGGGTTCATAAAAATTTTGATTTATAAAAAGCAGTGAAATCTTGATACTAACCATGTCAATAATATATGTCATTAAAATAATCAACATACATTTTATTCTTGGTATATTTACAAAATTGATACCATTTAAGCAACTGTTCATACTCTTTTATTGTAAAGTATTTTCATAAATTTCATTTCTGTATTAAAACCATTGTGTTATTAATGTGATATCCGTGTTATCAAATAAAAGTTACATACTGATATATATATAGTTTTGAATACTCATGCATGACATGCAGTATTATGTGATGTATACATAATATTTTTTAATGTAGATTGCTTTATATATTCTGAACCATTTTTTATACTTAAAAGGTTAAGTTAAGGGGTATATTAAGTTATACAAAATGAGTACTTTTTGGTAATTGTTTTAGGCAAATGAATTTTGTCAAACTTTCTTAAGAAAACAGTTTTTTCTTTTACTGTCTTTCCTTGTCAGGTAGATCCTAGCAAAGTTCCTAATGACAATATTCTACAGAAACAGCAAAAAAACTTGTTAAGGTTTGTGGAGGAAGCTTGGAATAAAATTACTAGTTCAACCCCAAACTTACCTTTGTAAGTACTTACACTGTAATATGTATGATAAAAATAATGATAGGAACTTAAAAAGTCAAGAACATATTTGTGTATCTTATAGGTAGAATGAGGTTATATTTGTTATGAAATTAGTAGAAAAGTCACTTAGAACTTAACTAGATCTATTTTATGTGTTGATATGTGGAAAACATCAATATATTTTAAGATCAACCAACATCTTATAACATTTTTAAAATAAATATAAATACACTTGTAATTGAAGTACTTCAAACTTTGTGGTTCATTTGTCATATACAGCTCAGAAATGTGACTTTAGTTAAATGTCTTAATATTTTTGTTATATAAAACCAATATTGAAAAATAATAAATAAATGAAGCTTACAAATATGTTAATTAGCTAGTTACACTGTCTGTAATTTTCAATTTTCTTCAGAGAGCTTCAGGAAGTATTTTGTGAGTATAGGAAGCAGCTAGAAGCCATTGGGAAAGAACACATTTGTGATAAATTAATCAGTGCTTCCATATTTTTGCGATTCCTTTGCCCATCTATCCTCTCTCCGAGCCTTTTTAACCTCACTAAAGGTAATTATTTCTTGAAAAAATTTTTAAATTACATGCTTTATTACAAGTAATACAATAGTTTTTAAAATTGTGGAATGTATTATTTATTTTATTAAAACTTTTTCATTCACTGTAAAAAACATACTTTCGATGACATGTGAAAATTAAGTGAAAGTTATATTCCTGATGTCTGTTGTTTTTTTGTTCTGTAAGTTTTTGTTTAGTTAACCTTCCCAGTATAGGTAGGTAAAGATACACATGTCGTAACCTTTGTACAAAATTAATTTAAGATTTAACTACTTTTATTATTAATGTATAACAATGAACTTGACATCAAAAGGTAGTTGATAATTCAAGTTTTTATATTATCCTAGTTTTGAGTTCTCTAATTACAACTGGTGATAGTTAAATAAATTTTTAGTCTTAACTTCTCTGTATAACATGATACTTCTTCACTCCAAATTGTCCATTTTAGACATCCTTTCCACCCATATTTCAGCTTCTAAGTTTAATACAAATTACACTCTTATAGTATAAATACTGCCAATAGATAATATAAACTTATATCATCCAATCTTCTTGCTTTACTGAGATATAAGCCAGAAAGTCAAACCCATATGCCACCCTGCCCTCCTATAACATCTACCTTTTAAAGAAATGTCAGAGAAGACATTTATCTATTGGATTCTTTATAAGGCTAGGTTGTTCTGACAACAGGTTATGAATTATTCTGCTTACAATTTTATTCTTTATTTAATTATAAATTATAGTTGTTATAAGAGATTGTATTCTTTTTTATTTTGTGTTGTAAATTTAATATTTGAAATAAATAAAAATTGAATAAAATACTAACAACAACCCTACTGCAAAGAAGTACTAAATGTAAAAATTAGAAACTTTTTAGGTCAGATAAGAATACTTAAATTGAAAAAAAATTAATAAAAAAGTTTCTTTGTGAGGGAATGTACACAAGCTGGATGTGTGTGATATAATTCAATACTTTTTTACCATAACTTGTGCTATGCTTTCACCAAGTGATTTACTGCTATATTATGTTCGCGGGTTTGAATCTCCATTCCACCAAACATGCTTGCTCTTTCAACAGTGGGGGTGTTGTAATGTGACGGTCAATCCCACTATTTGTTGTTAAAGAGTAGCCCAATAGTTGGTGGTGGGTGGTAATGACTAGCTGCCTTCCCTCTAGTCTTTCACTGCTAAATTAAGGACAACTAGCGCAGATAGTCCTCGTGTAGCTTTGCGCAAAATTCAAAAACTAACAAAGCTTTATTATGCTAGTTTAGTAGTTAGACACATTTCAAAGAGTAATAAAAAAAAAATTACGTCAAAATAGTCATGGAAAAGTTAGTGGACTGAAGGTTTTAAGATAATTAACTATAACTGTTACAGCATGCAGTGATTCGAGAAATAAAAAAGGTAATTTAAATGTATTTATTATTTTTACATGGTGCTCACAAGGTTGGTCAAATGGACTGAGCCCATACAGAGTTTTAGAGTAGAGAAAATAGCAAATAAAATATAAATCTTTACTGAAAACAAATTTGATATTCATTTAAGAAGTTCTATAGGTTATGCAAGTGAAATATGAAAACTGTAAGGTGAACAAAAAAATGTATTCTTAACATGAAGATCACCTTGCACTCAGACTGACTCAGTAAAGGCTTCAAAAATTCACAGACATACTTTAGTAAAAATACTTATTTAAAGTCTGATTTTGTGTGTACAACAGACGTGCAATGTTTACGAAAATGTCTCAAATTTCATGAAGAGGTACATAGTAAATTCAGAATTATAACATGTATAATTTCACAGTTACATGGTGGTTACAAGGTCAGTCAAAATGACCAAGCCTGTATATACAGGGTTATATCAGAAGATAATTTGTAGTATACTTAGGCCTAACAACAAGTATATGATATGTTCTGCAATTTGGTTTTTTTTTATCTAATAATGCATAAATTGTAAAACATAATTAGGTTAAACTAAAATTTGAGTAATTTCTTGTTTTTTTTTTCAGAGTATCCAGAACCTAAATCAGCAAGGAATTTGACTCTTATTGCTAAAACTATTCAGACATTAGCAAACTTTACAAGGTTTGATCTGCCTCTGTTTAGTATTATTACATATATCTGTGGCAAATCTATATTTTTCAGCTAAGTTTGTCATATTACTGTCAGGATTTCACTTGTTCTAAAAGCATTTTTATGTTTTGTTAATTATATTACGTGGCTTAATGTTTTCATGGGTTTTAAAACAAAAAATGCAGTTTTTATTCTTCACTTGCTCTTGGGAATCTGATATATATATATATGTGTACTGAAGACTGACTGATAAACACAATTACAGAACAAATTTCTACAGATTAGTGTAGCACTATCAGATGAGCAAAAATTTTGTTTTTACTTCTTATTTCACAAAAAGTTGTGGAATAAACATTTTGTAATATGTAAATCCATAAAAATAGTGTTGAAAATTATTTTTAATTCAAGGTAATATTTTTGCTTTCTTTTTTTCAGTTTTTAGCCAAGTTTCTCCATAATGTCAATTGAAGTCTTGTTCATGTGATATACAGTCATGTAGAGTTTCAAGGTGAATTATTCAACGTGGACTATGACATCCTTTTTTGCTAAATAGCGTTTTAGGAGCTTTTATTTAATGTTGCCTACCATAAGCTTTCTTTGTTAGATATTGCTTATCAGCTAAAAAGACGTTTTTAACTTTGTTTCTATGTAACAATGTAGTCCTTTGTGATTTAGTTTTAAGAATAGATCTTTCCATTAAAAATATTTTATAGATTATAAGCAATTAATGTAATCAGAACTTATTGTAATGCTTTACTAATTGTAACAAAAAGTACTCATTTCAAATAGAAGTAATTATTATAACTGGAGTGTTTTTCTTAATTAGGATCTCTGGAAATTCCTACCAAACTAATTAATGGAAAACAGCTGATAGAAAACAGGTAACTGCTATGTGAATACTGAGATACTTAATAAATTTGCTTAATTTAAGATTGGTATAGAAATTTATATTTTAATTTATATTTTATTTAATTAAAAAGAAAACTCATGGTCAGATTAAAAAAAAAACGTTATTTAAGAAAAAGTTTTATTTAGTTTTGTGATAACTTTCTTTTTATTTTCTATAAAGTTGAATTTCAATTGTAATAAAATTTACTGTTTTTTCTGGTTTTATTAAGGTGTTTTTTACTTTGTTTATGTAGGTACAAAATCAGATTAGAAAAGAATTCTGGAATCAAAGAGTCGCCTTTTGTTCGAATAAAGGCCCGTTTTCAGTCTGTAAATATTTTACCTCTTGATAGGTACAAAGGTTTTAGACAGGTATGTGTGTCAAGAAGTACTTTGTACAAATTTTGTTTCTTGATATTGCAACAATATTCAATAAATTGGATTTGCCAGATAATACTTAAATTTTTTTATTGTATTATTAACACAAAACATATTTTAAACATTTGTGTTTTGTAAATGTAATGCCAGTACTTGTTTGACATGTATGTAAAGATTTTGAATGTTCAAACAAAAATAGAAATACGACGTCTTCACTTCCTCTGTCTTCTCGTGTAGTTTAGGATGGATTAAAATTATTGTAAGATATGCAGATTTATTCTTTAAAATATTACACCATAACAGGAAAATCTGAATTACGTGCTTTGATTTAATTGTCACTTATTATACTAAAGAGTATTTTATTGTAAAAAAAATTAAATAAAAGAAATCCTCTAAAAACTGAACTGATGGCAAAAAATTAAACTTGATATGAAAGTGTTATGTTTTTAATTTTCTCTTCAGTTTCTGTGTTCCAAGAATAAATCCCTAGTCCAGATGTTAGAACCAGTTCAAGTGATTGTCAAGGTATAATATTATATTTGGAATTTAATGGGTTTTTTTAAAAACTTAATATGAGTTTAGGGATTTTTCTTTATTTATATGTTTATTTTGAATCTATTTTATGCCAGTTGAAGACTGTTTCATGGAACTTGAAAGACTACAAAAGTTTTAGTTTAGATTGATGTTTTATGTTGCCAGGGAGAAATATTGGAAATACTTGCTGTTTGATTAATTAAACTCATTGAGGCTCATTTCAAGTACCACATTTTACTTAAAAATTAACAAACTGATAATATTGTAGTCAGTGAAATCACACACGTTATACAAAGTGTGTATTTTGGAGAAAGATTTTGAAAAAAGAAACATTTGTCTATACTTAACTAGTATTTCCATTAAAAGTAATAAAACTCCTTTCAGGGAGCAATATCTTTAGGTTTATCAAAATTCTCTGAAATATTATCAATAACTTGTGATAAAAAATACACTAGCATTAATAAAACTCCTTCTAATAAGCAGTAACTGAGGGTTTATCAAAATTCACTGAAGTACTTTATAAGGTGTTCTCTCATTGGGCAGATTCTTTTGGATTATTTGATAAAAAGTAATGTCAAGTCCAATCCATGCATGATAATAAATTAAGTTATTTTGTCAGTAAATGTTTACTACAGCCATGGTCATGTGCAGGCCTGACCTGAAATATACAAACTTCCAAAACGAATGTAGGTGTAACTTACTTATAAATTTGATTGTAGAATTTCACAGTTAATTGATCCAGTAACTGCATAGCATAGTAGATGTAATACCTCTTACTTCTAACATGAAATAACTTTTCCGACACTGAACTAACTGACGTTTACTTTCATAGAATCATTTGTGTTTATATCATAACCTTCTCGATTCTTATCTTTCACAAACTTTATAGATCTTAATTTCATTGTGATCACAAGCTCCCTCTAGCAAACATCTAAATTAAAACACAAAAATATAGCTTACAACAAGTATTACGAATAATGTGATAAAAAAAAAATTAACTAGATCAGAACTAAAGAAAGTACTTATGAATTAATGAGGCTAATTCTAGAAAGCAAACTAACTAAAATGTTTATAATATAAACGAATACACAATAAAACCATAACATATGACAGTTAGAATATATTGAACATCAGTTGGGAACCCTCTGTGCTAATTATAATTTCAACATAATTATTCAGAAATATCCAGAACTGGCTTCGTGTTAGATTAGCTCACTAATAAGAAATAACTATACAGATTTTATTAAGGATATGATGATAAGCATATTTTGAAGTGTTAATTATGTATCTGTTAGACATATATAATTTGTTACTTCTCTCAGTGTACATTTTGGCCGTATAAAATAAGTGCCAACTTATCTCATAACTCTCTCGTATTAGTTTTTATATTAACTTCATTCGTAACTATACTGATTCTTGTATTTTCTCTCACTTCAATATAGGAAGACGTAGCGGTTACTCTAGTCCGTATAATGCAGAAAGAACACAGGGCAAAGGAATTTCTTGCAAACATTGTGATAGAAGATGTTAAAAAAATTGGTAGGTTTTCAATAAATGTTTCAAGTACAGACATAAACTATTCCAGAATGTTTTGTAAACAAAGATGAGCAAGGTATTTGATCAATTTTCAAACTATTTTGGCAGACTAGAAACTGAAGAATTAATGTAATGATATTACTAATTACTTATTATTCACAAAAACATAGTGTTGCTATATAAACTCGAGCAAGAAATTATAGCATTTATATTTGTGAAAGGTTAGTACTCTTTTATCAATAAATTATTATCTTTTTCTTCAACATCAAAATGCCTCTCTCATGTATAGAGTAAAAGTGGAGAAGTTACTTTGGCAGAATTTATTTATTTGGTTTATTTCATGCCTTACATTCAATCGTAGATGAAAGTTTTGATTATGGGTTAACCTGTATGTAACTGTATGCTACTGTAATAATATTCTACAGTGCACAAGGGTTATGGATTATGGGTTAACCTGTATGTAACTGTATGCTACTGTAATAATATTCTACAGTGTGGTGTTCTACTGGTGTAGATAACAAAATGTCCTCCAACCTGATGCTCCATTTCTGTACGAGTTTATCCAAGGGGATGTTGTAGCTTTGGAATGAGCAGTCAAAATTGCAGTTAACCCCTTTGATTTGGATCCCTCATCCCCCCCTACACACACACACACATGGTTGTCGACATTAAGAACTTTGAAACTAAGACCCTTAACATGTCTTTGAAATAGCTTTGGTGGGTTAACATAGTTAACATGATGACATTGCCATTTCTTTAATTCAAGGGAAAAAACTCATTAATATAATATTTTAATGTGTTATTTGTTAGATGTTTCCTTTATCATGCATAGTATCAAAAATACACATTTTGGTCTTTCAACAGTTTGTGCTATTTCTTCCTCTTTGCCATTAGATATGATTTAATATCTATTATATGATATGTGAGGAGTAAAAAAACTGGTATTATATAAAGTGATGTCATACAGTTGGTAGATTTGTGAGTGTGGCATTTTTGTGATGGATGAAAAGTGGTAGATGTGTGTGTGTGTGGTGTATGAAGAGTGATATCAAGTAATAGCTGATCATTGTGTATAAGAAGTTTCTGTATAGAATGAAGGTTATTACTAGTCAGTAGGTATAGATGCATTAAAATGTAAGTTATGTGGTATGAAACAATACAGTTTACTGGTATTTTAAAATGTGGGTTATGAAACAGGTTTGCACTAAACCAGTATATTTGAAAATAATGAAGTACTTACAAAGCAATAATAATATTGTCATGCGAGTACTCTAGAAACTTTCTAGAGTTAACCCATAATCCATAGTCTTTGTGCACTGTAGAATATTATTACAGTAGCATGCAGTTACATACAGGTTAACCCATAATCCATAACCCTTGTGCACCACCACCTTACTCTCAACTCAATGGTTTTTATCATTATTTGTATCCTATATCATTAACAAATTCAGAAGGACGCTTCCATGGTCCACCACCCCAGTGGCTTGGAACTTGTGGAAAGAGACAAACGAGGAACCAAAAAAGAAAAAAATTAATGTAGCAATACAAATACTAGAACTAGAAGAATGCTGGTTTAATTTAGAGCATATTCATTAAGGTGGTGCTAAAAGTCACATTCATATTTTATTGTATTACAATATTTGTCAATCTATACCCACACATCAGTATTTAAAATATCTATGACCCATTATCATGACTTCACATAATTTTTTCCAATCCCTGAACTGAAAACAACATAGTTTGTTCTTAGGTCATCAATGTATAACCCATTGTTTTCTACCTTATTCAGGTTTCTCTATTCTCTGTACGTCTTAGTGTTGAGAAAAAGAGTAAAAAGCTACAACTGCCTATCAGTCTTCCATTTCGGAACTAAATTTTTAAAAATCAACCTACCTATCAACTTGTACCGTTTCCTCTTTGTTTCTGATTCTCTGTACAATTTCACAGTAATGGTTTCAATCTCATTTAGATGGCTGAAATAAGATTTCCTATCATTAGATAATCATTTATGCATTATCTAGTAATTTTAAAATCCTCAATATTTTTTAATATGCAGTAAACAAATTTGGAAAACATATCTTAAAATTTATTCAGTACATGTTAGAATATTTTTTTTGCAGTGGTATTTCACATAAAAAAATTCTCTATGATACCTTTAAAAAC
>NW_013665951.1:445910-447791 GCF_000517525.1 Limulus polyphemus | reverse complement strand
GGAGAACCAGGTTAGTAAGCTTTTCTCTGTTGGTGTTCCAGATGTCTTGAGAACCAGGTTAGTAAGCTTTTCTCTGTTGGTGTTCCAGATGTCTTGAGAACCAGGTTAGTAAGCTTTTCTCTGTTGGTGTTCCAGATGTATGGTGAACCAGGCTAGTAAGGTTTTCTCTATGGATGTTTTATGTCTGGAGAAACAGGTTAGTAAGCTTTTCTCTGTTGGTGTTCCAAATGTCTGGAGAAACGAGGCTAGTAAGGTTTTCTCTATGGATGTTTTATATGTCTGGAGAACCAGGGATCTGGAACACCAATAGAGAAAAGCTTACTAACCTGGTTCTCCAGACATTTGGAACACCAACAGAGAAAAACTTACTAAGGAGAACCAGGTTAGTAAGCTTTTCTCTGTTGGTGTTCCAGATGTCTGGAGAACCAGGCTAGTAAGCTTTTCTCTGTTGGTGTTCCAGATGTCTGGAGAACCAGGTTAGTAAGCTTTTCTCTCTTGGTGTTCCAGATGTCTGGAGAACCAGATTAGTAAGCTTTTCTCTCTTGATGTTCCAGATGTCTGGAGAACCAGATTAGTAAGCTTTTCTCCGTTGATGTTCCAGATGTCTGGAGAACCAGATTTGTTTCTAATCAGACATTATAATGAGAACTGGGCAAAAGTTACAAAAGAATTTCAAAGAATTTTTTGTTATTCTGAAAAGATTGAAATGCAACATTTAGATGTAGAGTTGTAAGTTATAGTAACATGTTAGTTAAACAGTTTATTGTTTAAAGTGCATAGCATGTTATGATTCAAAATGGTGCATTTCAAATACACATCGTTTTACAGTTTTTAGTTACTTTTTACAAAAGCATAAAAATGTAACAAAGGAAATAAGTTTCGTACTTTTGATGAATTGAGATACTCTATATGTTTACATAGTTTGAAAACTCCTACACATAAACTTCAACACATATACAGAATAAAGTTTATTTTAATTTTAGCCTGTAATCTTTCTTTAAAATATAAGTTTGTTTTGTCTTCTGTAAGATCTGCCTGTAAAGTGGTGGTGGTATTTTTTGGGAGGAATTATATAACATTTACGTTTCGTAGACTAAGTTTAATATTAAGTTAATTTATTGGGTTCTCCAGAGAATTCAAAACTAAATTCATCATGTCTCAGTACAGGAAGATAAAATTAATTCATAATCTCATGTTTTAAAACAGTGAAAAGTTTTAAAATGCATTTTTGTCTGTTAGAATTATGAAGAAGATTTTGAAGAACTTAAATGGATTCTAAATGACATCTCATCCTCTATGTTGCAACCATCAATAACACGGCAGATGAGTTTCCAAAGTTTGAACAGTATAACATCTAACACTCACAACCCACTTGGTCCCACCAAATCTCTACCTGAAAGATCTCGTCAGTTGCAGCATCAGTCATTAAAAAACTCTCCTGTACACTTGTCAAGTTCTAGTGGAAACAAAACACCTAAGTTGAGTGGAGGGTTACAGCATCTTCAGGAGACTACATCATCTTCTGGTCTGTTAATAAAACAACCCATTACAAGAACCGGGTAAACTGTTTAATTTATTTTATGTCCATCGTAATATATAAACTATGGTTTCAATTGTCACTTCAGAGTTTCAGTATCAAAAAAAGGAATAACAAATATCATCAAAGAATCTCCTAGAATTGTTATAATATCCCCCTGTTTTTTTATTTTTTGATTCAACAACAAATAGAAACATACATTTCTTAGTTTCGTGAGAAGAGGTATGGAAATGCTTATTACAACAAGAAAAAATTATAATACAAGTATTTAAAACTTTCATTATTACCATCTGGTATTAATGGCTGTATATCTGGTTTCATTTTTGGCCTCATATCTTAGTACT
>NW_013665951.1:439540-444910 GCF_000517525.1 Limulus polyphemus | reverse complement strand
GCCTCATATCTTAGTACTGAATAAAATATTTACTTGATACTGTTGGAAATTATTTTCAGGTTCAGATTCCAACTAATCATTGGAGGTAAATTTTTTAAGTAAAACTTTTTGCATATTGTACATATTGTGATTAAGTATATATATTAGGAATATCTTCTCAGATCAACAATGAACTCAAAGCAGAATGTGCCGAGGTCTTATTAGAATTATCAGAAGTAGTAGTTATCACAACATAAATTGTGATCTAAGCTACTCAAGTTTTGTTTAAAAAAAACTTACAAATAGAGATTAAGAAGATAGATTAAAGTAATAATATAATTAATAACATAAACCAATTAGATGAGATAAAATTTGTTATAAAGTAAACTGTATTATTTATTGCCAAGGAGATCTGCCATTTTCTAGAATGTCCAATTGATTATTCACTTAAAATTATGTAGTTTTTTTATGTTTGCTTTTAAAAAATATATTATAACCAGTTTAACTTGAGTCAGTTCTAGCTTGTATCAACAAAAAAAAAGATTGTGGTTTTATTTTTGGTCTAAAGAACAGAAAAAATATAGAAAAAAGTAAATTAAAAGAATAAATACATTAATCTCACCATTTAATTTGGTCATTTCAATATTCATATAATGAAAACAGTTGTAACAATATGTCAAAATGTTTATTTACACTTCAATCTTCACAGTTTCATTCACTTATTTTTTATATATTTATATTGTTAGACACTTCTAAACTGTTTTGTTATTTGAAAACTGTCCACAGTTTAACTTGAAACAGTCCTAGCTGTATCAAATTAAAAATAGATTATGTTTTTATTAGTTTTGGTCTAAAAAGACAGAAAAACATGTAATATTGATAAACAAATATTGGGTAACTCTAGCAAAGTGGCTTACTTGTTTGGGAAGCTTACAAATACATACTGTGCAGTAAGTGCCAGGTGACCAGTTCTGTTCATGTTTTTAACGAATTTTTATCGTTCTTATTTTAAAATACACTTATATGATCAAAAATTGTAACTTACTGAGTTTTTTGTGAAACAAGTTGTTTATTGTAAATTTGCTTTACTTACTTACTTACACTAAAATAAGTGACATTTTGTAAATAAAATAGTGACAGGGTGCACGAAGTGTGCTAAAGGAACAGACAAATGTACTAGTACCTGTTAAGGTGCCTACCAGTGGCACAGCGATATATCTGCAGACTTACAACGGTAGAAACCGGGTTTCGATACCCTTGGTGGGCAGAGCACAGATAGCCCATTGTGTAGCTTTGTGCTTAACTTCAAACAAACAAAACCTGTTAAGGCATATATTAATATTAAAATGTACATTATGATATGCAACCCATTATTGTAAATTGAAGTAGTGCAGAATGTAAAATAAAGAGAAAACAAGTAACACCAAACATTGAGGTCGTCTTTAGTTCAGAATTGTTAAGCAAAGAATAAATTGGACGCAGATAGTAAAGGATTACAGGTGAATTTCAGTTTGTTTTATTTTTTGTAATAGGAATTATACATGCAGAGGTAATACAATACTGCCTGAAGATGGGAATGTATCAGATGATTATATAAAAATTGAGCCACTGCTAAATGACAGAAATTATATTGGCGAAGAGGATCATGAAAACCTTCCCATGCATGCCAGTTACTTGAATGATAAGCATTCCAATTCTTTTTTACTCCAGAATGGAGATGTGTCGAAGTATAGTTTAACAAATTCTTTGTATACAACGCCAATTAGTGAGCACAAGGTGAAAGAAGAAACATATAGAAACTTGGACCCTGTAGTGTCTTGTAGAAGAAACCCACAGTTGTGTGGTCTTTTAGAAACACTGGATAGACCAAAACAAGTAGTTTTGGCCAAAAACATTTTTAACGGTGATTTTGATAAGGCAACATATGAGAGTTATTATCGCACGAAACCTGATGGCCAGTCCTCTGTTTATAAGGTATGTGATTCTTTTTTTATTCCATACTTGGTAAAATAACATACATAAAAGTAAAATTATATTTGCGGAAGAATTTCTTTAGTAGATGCTTTTGAGTTCAATACAGGTTTAAGTTTCTTGATTGCCAAAGTTTATTCTGTATATATATGTACATCCTGTGCATTGTTGGAGCTGCATATTATGGCGAAATTCCTTTCATCAGCCACATCATCACATTCTTGATGCAGATATCTGTAAATGTTTGAAGAATTATGAATGATAAGTTTGAGATGTTTTTTATATGTACACTGTTCCAAGTACTGCATGGCTGAACCCACATTATCTTGTCCACAACAAGAACAAATGTATTGATAAATAACCTAAGAGTACTGAAATTGTTGCTTTTGTCTTTTATCTTGAGTTCTCAATACATATTTTAATGTCACACACACACACTGAAATTTGGGGATAGTTTGATTTCAAGATATTTCTGATTTTATTTCTTAGTTTATATTAGTCTTTCATTTATGGATAAGAACAGTCATCTAATAAAAAAATAAAATTGAAGAAGAGTGTTATAGTTGTTTGATGCACTGGAGTGGTGTTTGTTGATTCTCACAGGAAAAGTCACATTTTTTATTGAAAGTAGATTTTTTAAAAATTAGATTCAGACACTTTGCACTGAAGGTGCGTAAGCTGACTTTGTTGTGTTTTAAATTTAGTTAATATGTCTTCATGATACCAGGAAAACATGGTTTCAAAAATGTAAATTGTTTTCCTCTAGATTTCATCATTGAGTTTATCAAATTACCAGTCTGTAGGAAATAGTCAGTCAACTTATTCCCTTGATCTTTCTCAGACACGAATAACCGTTTCCTCTGATGGCCAGTGTAATTTACCTCTTCCTTTGGCTTTCAAAAATCCATTGTATTCTCTGGATGACTCCTGTACGAGCAGTAGTGAAAGTGACTTCCTGGAAGGACCTGAAAGGGAGTCATCTCACATTAGCTTTCTTGGTGTCAAAGACGATGCTCTAAGTAATTCTAGTGGTTCTGGTTATCATCAAAATGGTTAGTTGTGTAGAAGTTTTAACTGTTCTAACCAAGAATCCTTTTTTAATTACCTATAGTTTTAGAAAAAACATTTTTGATGTGGGGAAATTTCACCTTACAGTGTTGTTCATTGACTCAGTCTATATAGTAAGTTGTACCTCTGAATAAATAAAACATTGAAGCAATTACAGTTCTGCAAGTTGGAACACGTGGGCATTAATGAACATCATTAATTCATTCAAAAAATTTTGTTTTTATTGTTTCAAAAACATCCTAATCCTTTTTTTTACTAATTTCCTTCTCTTCTTCTGGTAAAAATGTTTATAAATTCATTTAAAATCATCTGTGAGAGAACATGTAACTTATAAAGTCATCAAGTTTACAAGATATGCTTTAATGATAAAGCAAAACAAATATTTATTAAACCTTTTGGAATCTTCAAAATTCCACCTTCAGTAATCTAGAGGTACAAAACAAAGACAATTGTAATTACAATAGAAATATAATATAATTTATAGTACATAAGAAGTAAAATATTTGAATATAAAAAGCATAACGAGAGCAAATGAAAAGTATATAACACAAATGAATTAGTTATATTAAAATAGATTTAAATCAAGGGAATATATTATACATAAAAACTCTTCTTCTGTCTGTAAGTGTTATACATTCTTCATTTGTTTTATATCTATTTTAGTTTAATTAATTCGTAAATAAATGTTTAATATTATAATGATGATAATAAATACTTCATATTATCAAATTCATACCTTGCTTTGTTATTAAGTTACATTTTCCAAAAAATGATTCGATTACTGAGATTTTCATCGTGATAAAGTATGTAAGATTTTTAAGAATTGTATTTAAGTCTTGTGCCTGAGGTTGGTAGTATACACTATGTGGAGCTTATGTTAACACTACAGTTGTCATACTACAACTTTTCATGTTCATTCTGCTCTTTAGTAACCTGTTGAACAATAATAACATAAATATCTGGATCTGATAGTGTAATAAATTTGATAAAAGTTATTGTCAATAATCTTCTGATATACAAAATTGAAAAGCAAGTTGTTTATATTTTTACATAGAAAAATGTACTGTGAAAATGTTGTATATGGAAATGTGTGTGTGTGAACACTTTCCTGCACCTAAAATGACCATTGGAATTCAACTACCTCTAGCATGACAAAAATTAAAATATAAAACTAACATAAGAGCGATCCAAAATTATTAATATTTTATAAATACTGAAAAATTAAATAACCAAATAAATTGATTTTAAGCACCTTAAATACTGTGTTATTGGAGCACTGTTTTTTGTTTTTGTTTTGTTGTTTTTTTGTTTGTTAAACATTCAAGTTAAAAACAGTTTTTGTAGGAACTTAATAGATTAAGTCAATTTAAGTTCTCTTTCTACATAAATGCTCTATACTTAATTGTTGGCAAGTTAACACTCAAATTACTGACTTGTTTTTGCCTTGTTATGACACTTGATGTAGAGGACCTCAACAGTAATTAATGGAATTAACTGCAATATTAATGGTGAAATTTAGTTGAATGGACGACAACTGTTTGTTGTGGAAACACAAGTACAGAGGACAACGTTTCAAAAGTCTTTCGCCGTTTGCCTTCAGAAGACGAAGAGTGGAAGACCTTTGAAATGTTATCGTCCCCTATACTTGTGTTTCTACAGTTGCCATCCATTCAACTAAATTTCACCATGAATACTCTGCCTGAACAATCTATCAAAGAATAAAATTAATGGTATTTTTCTATAATTATATTTTTACTTTTATGTTATTAAGGAGTAATCTAGAAAGTTATGGACCCACGAGTAATTTGGTGCATAAACAATACTGAAAAAAAAGTGTTTAAAAGCCTGGGGTCCATTCTAGAATATATTGGTATAGCTGATAATCTTACTTTTTATCAAACAGTATCAAATTTTTTGTCATCAGTATTACTAGACAAATAAATGTAAGAGAAATGTCTAGATTAAGAAGAGTTCAATGCTATTATGCAAAACCATGTAAAGAGATTGATAACTGCATGTGTCTATTTTTTATTCATTATAACAGAAACTGACTGCTTCAGCTTATTGCCATCCAAAACCCCTTTATCTCATAATGAAACAATGGAGTTTCAAACTCATTCACCACTGACTAGTCTCACACATTCCACTATACCAGGATCTCCCCCAAAATTTCCCATTTCTCAGTATAAGCTACCTCATTCTAATGGTATATCAAGTCACGTGGCTCAGTGCAGGACAGAAAGAAGAGGATCTTCTGACCCATTACTACATGGCCACAGAAAGTAAGTTGTATTATCCAGAAGCACATTTTTTTTTCATCTACAAATTCTAGCTTTTAGTCACAAAAAAAAT